>NW_012102299.1:3735535-3770535 GCF_000951045.1 Mandrillus leucophaeus | reverse complement strand
GTCTTCCTGCATTTGATTCTTAGCCTGTTTCATCCTCTGTTTTGAAGGGGAGTGTACTGTTGTACTATTTACATTCAAGGGGCCAAGTGGGAATGTCTGTGCAGATGTTTATTTGGAATATATATTTTACTGGGACAATGTGGTAGAACACAAAATGTGGATTGGAAAGGAATGATTTTATACTTGCCACAAGTAAACTCTTGTGTTACTCATCAAGTTATCTTTCTGGGCATAGTTTGTAAAATCCTCTTATTTGCAGAATGAAAAGAATTTTTAAAAATGTTTTAAAATCTCCCTTGTAGTCCAACAATCTCAAACACTTCGTCACAGGTGAATCTCCAGAGGTTAAACATCAACAACATTTGTTGAGCACAATTCAGTTTGAAATGGGCTATACTCAGTTTGGAAGTGAAAAAGAGAGAAATATAATCATAACAATAGCAAAGATCACGTGACCGGCTCTCTGCTAAACACTTTACCAGTGTTGACTCATTTAATCTTCAAACCAGTTTTCATTTACATATGGGAATATTTAATTTATTTGCTCATAGTCACATGGCTGGGAAGTGGCAGAATGAGGTTTGGAACTGGGTTGTTGGACACTTACCATTGCATACTCCCTAGGGAAAGTGGTTGTTTTGGGACATTAGAGTCCTGGGTTGGCCCCTCCCCACCACTATCATATATTGTTTACCCATCTCTCAAACATGCCTTTTTCTCTACTGCATTCACTTCATGTATGGAATGGAGGTATTTTCAGCTATCTTACTGGAATTCGGGGCCGCAACTAGACCTGAGGCCTGTATTTTCTGGGACTGTAATGATAACGTGTGAAATAATTTGTATTTCATGTGCTGTCAGTCTTGAATGGAAATTTCAACACGGAGACTATATTTTTTCTAGATTTTGTTCAGAGCCCCTAGCACTCACAGGATCCTGAATAAGTATTATCTAATAATACGAATAAAGAGAGCAAAGGCTGTTTGATTATTATATTAAAATAATCATTGGATTTTTACATCTTAATCATGGATTAGAAAAGATTGCTTGGAGGGAAAAAAAAAACAAAACCCAAAAACTAGCTAATGACTGCTTGGTGTTTCCCCAGTGTACTGTGTCACACTTGACACAAACCTGTTTATTTATTGTCACAACAGCCCTGCAAAGAAAATCATTCCCTTCAGCAGCATGAGATTGCTCATTACAGTAATTTTTTTTTAAAGAAAATCATGAACCACGGCACAGAAGAAGCATACTCAGAATTCATTCTTTTTGTTTGTTTGTTTTGAGATGGAATCTCGCTCTGTCTCCCAGTCTGGACTGCAGTGGTGTGATCTCGGCTCACTGAAACCTCTGCCTCCAGGGTTCAAGTGATTCTCCTACCTCAGCTTCCCAAGTAACTGGAATTACAGGCATGCACCACCACACCTAGCTAATTTTTGTATTTTTAGTAGAGACAGGGTTTCGTCATGTTGGCCAGACTGGTCTCGAACTCAACCTTGGATGATCTGCCCTGCCTCGGCCCAGAATTCATTATTTAGCCTTCTATCCCCTGGTGCCACTTTGATGAGAGAAGCAGAGCTTGTTATAGGTGGCTATTGCATCATGCTACTGGATTACCTCCCTTATTCTGCACAGCAGCAGGAAGGGTGGCTGGTGGAACCTTCTGGGGCATAAATACACGATAATTCACGGTCTTTTTGCTAGTAATCCAAAACCCAATTATGAAATGATTTGAGACCTGAAAGAGCCTGGAGACCTTCAGCAGCTTCGTTAGACCAGGAAGCTTTAAAATTATCTAGAAAACCCAGGGTTTTTATTCAGGTGCTCTCCCACAAGGAAAACTTTGTGGAAAGTGACACTTGTATTTATTTACAAACTAAGAGTGAAACTCCAGCATGGCAGATACTGACTGGAAACTGCTCAGAGATGCTAAAATATCCGTCCTTTAATAATGCTTGACTCTGAAAGACCCCAGCTCCTTTAGATTTGATCTTATAACTTTAAGTATTGCCTATTATAATTCTGAATTTAAACTTCGTAGGTTTGGTTGTTTTCATCTGTGGGGGTTCACTTTCCTTTTTTACCTCTTTGTTTTCTTCTTTTTTCCTTTGTTTTCAGGTTTACTTTGTAATAATTTCTCCATACTTTTTATTTTTTTACTAGCTGGGATTACCACTTCAAACTGATACGAAATGACAGTCTTTTGGGCAGTGTAAATACCTGGAGTAGCCATAAACAGGAGTAGTACACTCTTGGGAATAAAAATTATTCTAGGAACAAATTCTAATGAAACTGAAACTGTGGCTTGTGCGTTTCTGCCCCACTGAACCCTTTTTTTGAATTTGGCATTCTTTCATAATCTGACAAATGTTATCATCCCTTGTATCTGTCAGAGCTATTTTCTATTTTTTTCAAATTATTCAATCAAGAAAACTTCCTTTTGTTGGTGGGAGTAAGGTATGTCTAATTATCTGGTCCTGGAAAGCAGCCGTCTGTCCAGTGATGAACACGGGTTTGCACGCAGTACCAGCAACATGAGGATGTGTGATAGATGCTCACAGACACTCCGGCTCTCCCTCCTCCATTCTGACTTCTTGCTGTCCTCTTGATGACTTAGTCAGTGAATGTGAATTTTCAGAAACATTCTCTAGACTTTGTTTGGGTAGCTCTACCCTGAATAAACATATCTAAGTTTTCATATTGTATTAGTCTGCTCTCACACTGCTAATAAAGACATACCTGAGACTGGGTAATTTACAAAGGAAAGAGATTTAATTGACTCACAGTTCCACATTGCGGGGAGCCCTCACAATCATGGCAGAAGGCAAATGAGGAGCAAAATCACGTCTTACATGTCAGCAGGCAAGAGAGAATGTGTGCAGGGGAACTCCCCTTTATAAAACCATCAGATCTCGTGAGACATATTCATATTACGAGAACAGCACAGGAAAGACCCACCCCCAGGATTCAATTACCTCCCACCATGTCCTTCCCATGACATTTGGGAATTATGGGAGCTACAATTCAAGATGAGATTTGGGTGGAGACACAGTCAAATTTATCTTCCACTATAAATTATACTCTAGGTGAATGGTGCTTGCAGATTTTTTTGGAAACCAGTGGTATATTATAGGATAGTGCTAGAAAAATGTCCAGATATTTAAAATAATTTTTCATTGAGGAGCAAAAAGAATATAAGTCAAAGAGACATAGACTCATAAGGTGGTTAAAATCTCAGGAATTGTTCAACTATCCACTTATTTGAACAGAGGAAATAAAACCTTTGTTATCAGTGAAGACAATGATCAGCCATAAGTAGACATATAAAATAACAGCTGTTTAAACTAATTCCTTTCCAAGTTTAGTGGGCATAGGGATTACCTGGGGATTGTTAAAATGAAGATTGTGATTCACTACGTCAGGATGGGGCCTGAAAATCTGCAGTTCTGACAAGATGGCATGGAATACTGATGATGCTCGTGGGTTGAGGACCACACTCTAAGTATCAAGGATATAAAAAAGCTTATTTATCACATAAAATGTAGAGGTAGAAAGCTCAGGGCTGGTAAGGCACCTCCCCAAGTTATTCAAGGTCCTACCTCCTTTCACTTTCAGATTTCACCGTCTTTAGTGTGTAGTCTTCATTCTTTCGGTTCATTATGTAGCTCCAGCTATCATATCTATATCCCATGCCGCAGGACAGAAGAAATGGGATGGTAGGAGGAGCACGGGAACCATAGGAACATGCCAGTGTCTCTCAAGGAAGATTTCTGGGATCTACCACATGACAATTTCAAACCTTTTCTATTAGCCAGAACCTATTCACCTGACCACATCCAGGTGAGAAGCAATCTGGGAAATGTTACTTTTAAACTGAGTGGCTATGTACCCAACTGAAAATCCCACACCCTGTTGGGAAGGGGCGTGTGAGGCATGGAAATGGGGCATGTCTACTAGTCTCTGCCACAGATGCGGATGTCTGACGCAAAAAGTGCCTTGCCAAAGATCACATGGAAAAATTACAGTTCATAGATTAATTATAACCAATACATGTATAGACCTTCTCAGTTTATGTGTGGTGCTGTTTTATGTCATAGGCTTATTTCATTGTCATAACTATTTTACACTATTATGAGCTTCTTTTATGGTTGTGAAAAGTGAGGTTCAAAATGGTTGAGGGACTTCATTGATCACAAAGCCTCTCCTTACTACTCTCTTTAAAATTGCATATTCCTGTCTCTCTCTTCTCTCTCCCTCCCTCATTCCTGATTCCTCTTACCAGGTTCTGTATTGTTCTTTGTTCCCTTGACTCATCACCTTTCAGCTTTCTATATATTTTTCTTATTTAGCATGTCAATTGCTTATTGTCAGTCTCCCAGTGTTAGAAGGTGAGCTCCATGAGACCTTTGTTTTGCTTGCCAGTGCATCCCAAGCACCCATTTTAGTATCTGGCACATTATGGAATGCCCAGTACATAGTTTTTTAAGTGAAGGAATAATGCCACTAGGTATCAAAGTCTGCCTTGGAATTATGTCTGTTATCTTCAACCCTAATGCTATATGCGTTCTCTATCAGGGCATCTGCTAATGTTTTAGACTCTGGAACTCCTGTGTTTGCCTCAGAAATGTGCTCACACTTAGACTTATTGATTTACTCCTTGCCTTCGTGACGTTCATTTAATGTTGCTAGTCAACCTAATCAGTTTGCTCACACCTTTAGTTCTCTCGTTATCTCAGTCCCAGGTTAATATTTCCCGAGGAGCCATGCATACCACTAGAAAAACAAACTTCAGCAAAACTACCAAAATTAATGTCAAACCAGCTTTTCTGTTTCACTTAGTCTCTAGCCTCAGGCTTAGATAGGACTACTAGAACACGCTGATGGGACAGTTTCTAAGCGGCCTGATCTGCGCTGCTTTCTATTTTGGAATGTAAAAGGGGACTGGTTTCTGGTCTCAGCCAAGTCTCAAGACTATCACCTCCACCCTCCACCCTGTTTACAGTAATATAATTAATATAAAATGGGCCAGGCCTGGTGGCTCACGCCTGTAATCCCAGCACTTTGGGAGGCCGAGACGGGCGGATCACGAGGTCAGGAGATAGAGACCATCCTGGCTAACATGGTGAAACCCCGTCTCTACTAAAAATACAAAAAATTAGCCGGGCGTGGTGGCGGTGCCTGTAGTCCCAGCTACTCAGGAGGCTGAGGCAGGAGAATGGCGTAAACCCGGGAGGCGGAGCTTGCAGTGAGCAGAGATCCGGCCACTGCACTCCAGCCTGGGCAACAGAGCGAGACTCCGTCTCAGAAAAAAAAGGGGGGGACTGGTTCTGGTCTCAGCCAAATCTCAAGACTATCACCTCCACCCTCCACCCTGTTTACAATAATATAATTAATATAAAACGTAGTACAATATAATATAATAGGATTTAATATGATTATGCTTCTGTTTAGAAACCTGTTATGACAATTGGTTTATTTCATTCAGTTAAGTCTGTTTCTATGTCTTTCTTTGTGAACATTGTTAATTTCCTGATGGGAATTTTCTGATGCAGATTCAGCTAATATGTACTGAGCTCCTTTTGCATGCTAGGACTTTTAACTCTCACACAGCACTGTAAGATAGGCAGGGTGGACATGCAAAGACTAGTTTAAGAGAAGCATTTTGTCCAAGGCCATATGGCAACCAAGTGGCACATGATAAATAATTAACTATGGAAAGTAATTCTACCTTAGGTCTTCCAAAATTCAAATCTTTGCTCTTTCTTTTCTATACCTGAGTTTCCTGATGTTTTATACTTATACATCTGTCTACCCCAGCACCTAGCATAGTGCCTTGTGCAAAACAGGTTCTCAATAAATATTTAATGAATACAAATATATGAGGAGCTTTTCTGTGGAAAATATTCTGCTTTGAATGTGTGAGGATACATTTGGGACAAACATCCTAGCTCTATAGTCAGGCAGCTTTTTTTTTTTGTGCTAGCACTCAGGCAAAAGTAAGTCAATTAATCTCTCTGTCTCCGTTTCCTGGCATGTAATGTGGGAATGGGCATGAAAGCCCTAGAGGGTGTTGTGAGATTAATTAGTTAAAATGTATACCCTGCTATATAAATGCTAATTGCTGTCAGGAGCGTGGGTTGGATTTTCCACTGACTTGGTTTTGCAAAGCTTTGCACGTTTCCATTAGTCCTCTGTGCCACCAAGTCTCAGCCTTAAGAAACCCTTTTGGCTGAGAGGAATGATGACTTTGTGGTTCTCCCATGTTGAGAGGCCAATTTAGAGAGGACTTCCACTGTGGAGTAAACTGAATAGGAAGGGACATTCTAAACAAAAAAGGAATTCTTGTGCCAGTAATTTGCTAAATTCCCTTTGCTGTTATTAGAGACAAATGTATTTGCATAACAGCCTTTTCCTGTCTTTTCTGAGGCTGGTGCCTGCAGTGAATCATATAATTAATTTGGTATTACATGACACTCCAGCCCGTTGCCATAGATTTTATTTTTATTTGTTCACTGAATAATATAAAAAACTCTGACAAAATATGCTCAGGTGGCTGTCTAGAGAACTTAAAAACTCACAGAACTAATTTCAAATGGGTAAATATCCCAAAGAAAAAGCTCAATAATAATAATGTTTATGAATACTAATACATATATTTTAAGTCTCTTTGGTACAGGAGGCTGACTCATTTTATAAACATATTCATTTGATCCATAAAACATCATATAAGGGAGATACATGGCAGTTATAATTATTTCATTTCCCTTTAAAAATGTATTGAATTTAATTGAATACATATTAAGCCTATGAATTGGGCCATGGTGATTGATTTTTATTCAAATTTTAGTATGTGAGGAACAAATGCTTTTTAAAAAAAATGTCTGGTCTTGATTTATTAACTTATGTTGTGAAAGGAAGATTCTACTTTCCTTTCTTTATTAATCAAGATAGGCAATAGTAGTTGCTATCACAAATCTCAGTGGCTTAGCACAGTATTTATTTTCCACTCATGTCACAGCCCCTTGAAAGTCAAGTGGCATACCTGAACAGCTCTGCTCTGAGCAGAGGCAGGGATCCAGATCCCTCCCATCCTGTGAAGCTACCTTTTCATCAGTTTCTGGATTTCAGGGCCTCCATTTCAGGGAAAGAGAGTGCCAAAGATTGTGCAGGGGATTTCAGGCCACAGCATTTCTGCCCACCTTTCATTGGCCAGAGGAAAATCACATGGCCCCAACCCAATTACCAAAAATAAGTAGTTTACACATGAGTCAAGGAAAACAGAATTAATGAGCATATAGACAGTCTCTACCACAGTCTGTTCTTGTGATCACTAAAATTCCCTTTTATAATTCCTCCTAAATTGGTCTGAGTATATGCTTGCAGTTAGAATGTTATGTTAGCTCTCCTTTTTTTTTCCTCCTCTTTTCCAGTCGGCATTCTCCTACTTTATGAAAGAAAAATCTACATGTTACTCATCACCTGTCTTGCTATTAATTATTGCCCAGGGCTACGAAGACTTTCAGGGTCTAACATGACACTTATTTTATTGGTGTCAGAATGTCTCCTTAATAAGGGCACTATTAAACTCCAGCAGGCCTTCCTTTTTCTCTTCAGTTTGCCAGTGTTTCTATTAAGAGTGAATAATGACATCAGAATGTGATCTGTGGCCCAAGTTGGAGTGATCTGAATTGATACACATTGTAGAGTGGGGTTGTAGGAGCGATACTAATTCCCATTTAATAGTCTTTCCTCTACCATCATCTAATTTCAGTCAAAAAAGTGCAGTCTTGAGGGAGATGCTTTTGCAAAACACATAAAGAGTATCTGTAGGAAATACCAAAGGCAGTGACATCTTATTTTATCTAGACAACAAACAGTATAATGAAATTTCAGACTCCATTTGCCATCCAACCGTTGTCATCTTTTTTTTTCTATATACTTTATCATTCAAAGTGAAACGACTGTCAAGCCAATACATAACAACACAATTTTTGGAAACAAAATATAAAATCAAAAATGTCTCTAACAGAAAGTAGTTATGATAAGGATGGTTTGACATAGAATGGGTTTGCCAACTGTATTACATGGTGTATATTTTCTTCCTTCTTTCCTTTCTTCCTTTTATTCTAATTATTATTTTAATTCATTTGAAAGCAAATTATGCATAGATTTTTAAGGTCCATATATTAAAAAACATATCAAAATAATTATATTCTTTCTGCCTTAACTATCCTCACTTTTACTAATTACGCTTCTCAGAGGCAACAACTTGGATATCTTAACTTATCTCTTATAATATTTCTCAACTATATTTTGCTAACCTATTTGTATACATTGTTATCTTTTGTGTAGTCAACCCTAGGCATTATCTTTTCACTTTTTTCATTATAGTAAATGAGGATAATCTCACTGAAACTGCTATCCCTTCTACCCATTCATCTCTATATTTCATATTTGGTCGAATCAATAATCATTTCATTAATATGTTTTCACATATTTATGGACTATAATTCTATTACCTTTCTTAGTTTTTGAAGTTATTAACTGCATTGCTTTTCATATGCTTATTTTAATTTGTATGTTTTTGTAACCATTTCTATAGCTTTCAATTGCCTTTCAGCATAATTTTTCACATTTTTCACACTGTTAATGTCCTCAGATAATCTGTCAGTTGTGATTATTTTTTCCCTTATTGGAGGTTTCCAATCCCTACTACCTATACTGGTTCATTACCAAGCCCTGGTGCATAGCTTTTATCCTTGGGTCTCGTTCACTGTCATTCTGAGGATCCCTTTTCTCTCTTGAATTAGAATCCCTATTCCCAATCCTAGGTTTTCTCTATTAATGTTTTATTCTCTCATTTTTGTAGCACAAATTCTCCGTAGCTCCCTGATAAGGAGGACATGGTAAATAAATTGTGGAGTCGTTGTGTGTCTACATTTGTCACCTTCACACTTGATTTTTTTGTTATGTTTAGGTTCTAGATTGGAAATAATTTTCCTTCAGATGCATTGCTTCATTATCTTCTACTTTCCAGTCTTGTGTTTGGGAGTTCCCAAACCATTCTCATTCCTAATATTTTGTAAAGTGACTTTTTTTTTTTTTTTTTCCTTTCCTTTCTTACTCCCTGGAAGTTTGCAGAATCCTCTCTTTCTCTGCAATTATTGTGAAATATTTATGTGGTGTAAGTTTATTTCTAGCCATTGTACTGGGGCAATTGATAGGTCCTTAGAAGGTTGTATAGTTCAGTTCTCAGATTTTGTGTTTTTTTTCTGTGAATTATTTAATTGAGAATTTTCTTTGTATTTTGGTTTTTTTTGTTTGTTTGTTTTGTTTTTTGATAGGTGAGGTGCAGAGGCTCCTCTTACTGAGAGATTGAGATTCCTGGACTGTGCTTCTGACTTTCTTATCAATTTTCTATTTCTTTTTCTTTCTACTCTGCTTTTTAGGAAATCTTTAAATTTAACATCTGAAAAAATCTATTAAAGTTTTTTTTTTGTTTGTTTTAGTGGGCTTTTTTTCTCTGAATATTGCTTTGTTATAGCATTTGTTCCTGCTTCATGGATGAAACAGATTCCTTACTGCTCTGAGAATGTTGACAGTATTTTTTAAATGTTTACTTTTCCTTGAATAATTTGATTTTCTCCAAATTCTTTTTACTTTTTTTTTCTGACATTACATTTTGTGGTACAGGTTTTTCTCAGATTATCTGCTCAGATTTAAGAAGAAGTGATTAAGAAGCTGATTGGAAATTCTAAATGTGAGTGTGAAGCCATGATGCTCATTCAACTTGTGCTTTTCTGTTGGATGATGTGGCTGCACAATTTTCTAAAGAGCTTCTGATAGTAAGATTGTCATATCTTTCTTCTTAAACTGGCCAGATTTTCCACAGAAGATTCTTTCATTCTCTTCTGTGGAGGGTAAATGTCTGACTGCCCTCATCCTTGGAGCTGAGTGAAGAGATTGTTCAGTACTGGAAGAGTGGGCTTGGAACAAAGCATGTAACTTTTTTATATAGCTGTCATTCTGTCTTGTTTATTTTACCATTCTTCCCATATCCTCGGTTTTGAGATACCTGACTGCATGTGCCAGGATAGATTAGTGATATTGGTAATAAGCAAATCCAAATTATCTCTGCCTTAAAAGAACAAAGTTGTGTGATATGCCATCCATCAAGGGACCCAAGCTAAGGGAGCCTCTGTCTCTGGGCTTTCATGTTTGCCAAGGCAGAAGAAAAGGGAAGTTTGTAAAATATACCCCACCTCTTAAAACATCCACCACAAGTAGCACTGACTACATCTTCTTGGTCAAAGTAAATCACATGGCCGCTCCTTACTTCAGAGGTGTAGAAATGTACAATCTTGTAATATACCGAGAGGAGAACCCATTAATGGTGGGCAAACAGCACTAATGACTCTTTATCTTGGTGCTGATAATTCCTGGGTCTTTTCAGCATCCTGAACTACAAATTGGTTTGTTCTCCAGTTCTCTGCTGCCGGTTTAGGATTTGTCTTTTTAGGTGTGCTAAGTCTGTTACCACTTGTCCATGTTGGCATTACCATTGTCTTTTCTCCTGCTCTTGCAGTTACTTGGGATTATGTATTAAACATTATTTTAATTTTCTTTTGTTTTCTTTTTTTTTTTTTTGAGTCTTGCTCTCTTGCCCGGGCTGGAGTGCAGTGGCATGATCTCGGCTGACTGCAACCTCTGCCTGCCAGGTTCAAGCAAGTCTCCTGCCTCATATTTCCGAGTAGCTGGAATTACAGGCGCCCGCCACCACGCCTGGCTAATTTTTGTATTTTTAGTAGAGATGGGGTTTCGCCATGTTGGCCAGGCTGGTCTCGAACTCCTGACCTCAGGTGATCCACCCGCCTCGGCCTCCTAAAGTGTTGGGATTACAGGCGTGAGCCACCATGCCCAGCCAAAACTTTGGTTTTACTTTTATACAAGCTGAATAAGCAAACTCTGCAACTTTGCAAATATGTTCAAAGAATGTGATACTTTATAAAATACATTGTATTACAATTGTGCACTGATGTGAACAACACTGTGATTTTTCCAATTATTTCTCTGTATGTTGAATTTTAAAAGTGGCTTCTAAGTAAAAACATAGCAACAAATAGTCATTTGTTGAGTCTTGAAAAACCTAGTTTGTTAAATTTCCCAGAGCTTTATTGCTTACATGACAAATCCTTTTGCAAGTCAGAAAGCTTCGGATTCTTTGCTTTTATCAGTGTTAGAATAATGGCAAGTGAGTTGTTTTGCCAGTTATCCACTGCTACAAAAAAGGAGCACACATTTCAATGACCAAACTTCATTTTATTTATTTCACTTGTGTTTTTGCTTCTGAGTCTGTATCTGGTGTGGCTCAGCTCATCTAGGCCGGGCTTGCTCTTGTCCCTTTGGTCAGCTGTGGAAAGCCAGATAGTCATACTTCTGGAGGTGGGCCAGCTGCCAGCGGGGGTGTCTCAGCTGTCCTCTGTGTGGTCTCTTATTTATTAATATGCTTTCCTGGACTTGTTCTCATGGTGACAACAAAGTTCCAAGAGAAAAAGCAAAACCTTTTAAGTCTTAGACTTAGATTGTCACACACCACACAATCACTTTTGCTGCATTTTGTTTGCCAGTATAACTCACAAGGACAGCCCAGATTCGAGGGGTGGTAAGATAGAATCTTGATTGGAAAACTCACAGTTTCAAATTGCAGAGGATGTGGATACAGGGGGAAGGGAAAACTAGCACTGTTTTTGCAGACTCTGTATTCCAGAGTTTTCAAGTGATCATTAAAAATAATGTTTGATGATAAAAATATAAAATGGGTATACAGCTCAGAAAGAATTTCAAGAATTGAGTGACCTTGTAGAACTAAGCTCCTTTAGTCCCTTACTATAAACAAATTTTCCCGGTTCTTACATGTAAGCAAACAGTTTTTAACTAGTACCCAAAAACACCCATTCAAAAATAGCCCTTCTATATTACTGAGAAATGATTTCCAATACAACCTTTACATTTTATAATCAATACTTACTTATAAAATGAAACATATTATTTAAATGTATAAGACATTTCAAAAAATCTTTTAACATTTAGCACTTTACATATTACACAAAAGAATAAAATGATGAAAAATAAAAAATAAAGTATCAAACATAAGAATATATTCCATTAAAGTAAATTTACACGTGGAGATAGTGAAATTAATGTTAAGTTCAAGCAAAAAGAAACTATGGAATTTATAATGATTAAAAGAAAGCTTTTTAACATGTTTTTAGATTGGATATTGGTGTATGACAAATCACTATTCCATTGGATGTAATTAAAAGAATGATGTAACTCTTTTCTTTCAAAATGGCATTACTTATGACACTATATACATCCTTTCCAATTATACTTAGCATGAAAAGTTTTAGATGTCAATGGAAATGTCGGGAAGATTACAGAGTTAAAAAATATATACATAAATGTGTGTATGTGCATATGTTAGGGACATGAGGAAAAAACTACTTTAAGGTGATGGTTTTGTGACCCACAGGACTCCATCACCCCGACCTCTATTCACCTTTCATCTGGTGACTTCTAGAGCCCTCCATTCAGATATCACTCTTAAGAAACTAAATATTTTCTTATTTTCTTAAAATAAAGAAAAAAATTCTTTAAATCGTTTTTTTTTTTTTTTTCTGAGTAGATGAGTGATTATTTTTCATTATAAAGGATAAATTATACAAGCCATTACTCACAAGGACAGCGCAGATTTGAGGGGTGGTAAGATAGACTCTTGATTGGAAAATTCACAGTTTCAAATTGCAGAGGATGTGGATACAGGGGAAAGAGAAAACTAGGGCTGTTTTTGTAGACTCTGTATTCCAGAGTTTTCAAGTGATCGTTAAAAATAATGTTTGATGGTAAAAATATAAAATGGGTATACAGCTCAGAAGGAATTTAAAGAACTGAGTGACCTTGCAGAACTAAGCTGCTTTTTTATTTGACTCTGTCATTGGAACTGTAGCACCTTTAGTCCTGAATGAGTATTCCACCAATAGGTATTACAGAGATCTCTTGATTTCTTGAGGTCTGCTGTCCTGCTGTCCAGTAAAGTAGAGTAAGACATATGTGGCTGGCCCAGATTGAGATGTCAGTGCAAAATCCGTTGAATTATGAAGACGTACCACAGAAAAAGAATGTACATGTAAAATAGCTCATTTTTTGATATTTTGGATATATTGGGTTTAACAAAATATTAAAATTAATTTCATTTGTTTTGTTTTACTTTTCTAGTGTGGCAACTGAAATGTCTAAAATTACATATGGGTGTTGCATTCTGATTTCTACTGGACAGTACAGACCTAGCCCCAAAATCAGAAGATCTAGAGCAAACTGGGAGTCCTTTCTCCCATTTGCCCAAGGGTTATCTTTTCAGTTCCAATTTCCTCCTTAAACCATTCTCTGTTCCACAAAGTGAAAAAACACAGGATGTCTTTTTTAAGTGAAACTTTCTCCCATACCTTGCAGGGCTTAACAGGGTCAAGCTATCAGATCAAATCATTATCCAAGAGATACTCAGAAAATAAAAAACAATGGAGAACAGCAATTTCTTCACACCAAAGGTGCCTACTGTATGCAGTTATTAGAGGGAGGCTGGAAGATGACCAGAGAAAGAGGTTCTGGAAAAGACGGGGTGCCCTGCGGAGAAGGTGGGTTCTTTCGAGGCCTTTATTGTAAAATGACTCATCTGCCCTTTCTTTCTTTTTGATTATTCCAGAACGCTGCGATGACTGGGGACTAGATACCATGAGGCAAATCCAAGTATTTGAAGATGAGCCAGCTCGCATCAAGTGTCCGCTCTTTGAACACTTCTTGAAATTTAACTACAGCACAGCCCATTCAGCTGGCCTTACTCTGATCTGGTACTGGACTAGGCAGGACCGGGACCTTGAGGAGCCGATTAACTTCCGCCTCCCTGAGAACCGCATTAGTAAGGAGAAAGATGTGCTGTGGTTCCGGCCCACTCTCCTCAATGACACTGGCAACTATACCTGCATGTTAAGGTAGCTTGATTCTTGGCAGTGACTTTCTCTTTTCCCTTTAGTTTCTGGGCTTTTGTCCAGATGCTCCATGTGCTAGGAAGCTGGGGAGAAGTCGGAAGCATTTAGATAGAGTTTAGTGAGGTAATTCTCTGCAGCTTAGCTGAAGGGGGCTGAAGGAGGTATGCAGAGAAATTGGTTGTGGCCCTTAGAATGTTCTCCAGAGGTAATTTCTTCCCAGACCCTGAGACATATCAAAGTTGTGTAAAAGTGGAGCCTTGTTATTAATCCCTTCTCGTGACCTGCGTGCCTTTATGCCTCACCTGGAGACATCCATTTATCCAGACATTGAACAGGGAAGGGAATAGAGCCCATTTGTATCTGTTATTCTTGGCATCTTTCAAAGTACCCGGCACAGAAAAGAAACTCAGGGTGCATTGTGTGATGCACAATGCCTCCCAAATATGTGTGATGCGATGCCTCCCAAATATTATTTTACTTTTTTAGTGTGGCAACCGAAATGTCTACAATTACATATGTGGTTCACAGTATCATTTCTGTTGGACACTGCAGATCTAACCCCCAAATCAGAAGACCTAGAGTGAACTGAGGGTCCTCTCCCATTTGCCCCAGGTTTGCCTTTTCAGTTACAATTCCCTCCTTAGAATTTTCTCTGTCATAATATTCTCCCAAATGTTCTTTTGGGAGCCATGACATGTATGTATGACAATGCTTTTTAAACTTCTCCCAAATTTCTCCTGAGAAGCAAGAGAATACCATTATCTCTGGCAATCTAAGGATTTAATCCAAACAATTTATCATTACAGTAAAATTTCTTTCCAATCCACTTTTTTTCCTTTGAAAGTTTTGTAAATTTTATATTTTACTCTACAGTATTCCTTTTTTTTTTTTTTTTTTTTTTGCATTAATGTTGTTTTTTGGGGAAAAAAAAAACTGAGGCTTCTCGACAGAATAGAATAGCCCTTTTCAGGGTTAATTATTTGGTTACTTTTTACCAACGGTCACTTTTTAGGTGCCAGGCATGGCCTTGTTTTCTAAACTCCCATCTAGGTTAATTTTTTTTTTTTCTTTGAACGACTTCCTACTATTTAACAGATGTGTTGCTTTGCTAGGACTGCAATGACAAAATACCACAGACTGGGTGACTTTAACAAACAAAATTACCTTCTCACAGTTCTGGAGGCTAGAAATCCAAGATCAAGGTGTGGGCAGGGTTGATTTCATTCTTGGTGCCTCTCTCCTTGTCTTGTAAATGGCCATCTTCTCTCCTTGTCTTTACATGGTCTTTCCTCTGTGTGTTTGTGTCTTAATCTCTTCTTCTGATAAGGATGCTAATAGTATGGGATTAGAGACCATCCTTGTGACTTCATTTTAGCTCAATTATGTCTTCAAATTTTCTGTTTTCAAATACAGTCACATTCTAATGTACTGTGAGGTAGGACTTTAGCATGTAAATTGGGGTGGGGTGACACAGTTCAGTCCGTAACAATAAATAATCACAAATGTTTTTTCTCTCATGGAGAGTCTCTACTCCCTGATGGAAAACTAGGACTATACTTTGGTAAATGTAAGCTGTGTTATGATTATGTGAAAAAATACCTCTTTTCTATCACAGAAAAGCCTTTAGATCACTGTGTTCTTGGGAGTTGGAGGTAAGGGAGAATCCCTGTAACCTCTGAAGGCCCTTCTGAGGTTTTCACTGGAAACTTGAACCTTATTGGAGTGGGCTTTAGACTGGTATATGGGTTTCCAAGGATCCTGAAGTACTCATGTTCTCATTATTTATGTTCTAATACAATGTAGTAGACGTTAAAGCAGATTATAGTGGAAAGAGCATTAGGAGAAGACAGAGAAACTAGGCCATCACTTCCACTCTGCCACTACTTAGCTGGTGACCTTAGGCAAGTCCTGTCCATGTCTGAGAGCTGTGGTATCTACATCTACATAGGAAGAGAGTTGGCATACATGCTTGTTGAGCTCCTTTTTATCTTTGATAACTGTTCATCTGTTAACATTTTCCAGTGGGAGGAAGTCTTCGGGAGCTTTCTGTTTAACTATGGTCTCCACTGTGTATCTTAGTGTTTCAGTATCAGTTTTACTTTTTCCTTAATTACTTACTACTTGCCTGTAGCTCTTCCACAAACTTGTCTAATCTTCTTTTACATTGTAGGAGTAGGGCTGCATGACGGTTAAGACCTGCATATACCTTTAGTGTTATTTATCAACTTCCAGATTGTCACCTCTTCAGTTTACTTCTCTATCTTCCATGTTCTTAAAGCAGATCTAGAATTGAAGTTGTCTGGTGGGAGCACTACCATGTTTCCTATTTTACTGAGGAAATGTATAAGCTGAGAATGACCTTAAACTGAAGCATGTAGAACCATAGGGCAATAAAGTTAGTTTCATCTTTGAGTATTTTCTTTATATTCTTGCCCCAATACTGTTCAACTTTGGAAACTAAAAAGTCAGTCCAATCACTGTTCTTCATATTTTTTTAAATCAGAAAATAGATCCTTAAACTTAAATTTCCCTTCTATAACTTCCACCTATAGAGTCTGTCTTCCAAGGGGCAGATGTTTTGTTATTTGTAGGTATGGATCATGCCTACCACTCCCTCTTACCCCCTTCTGAGTATTGTCACAAGTCATCTTTAACACCCCTCCCTCCATCTTTGAGAATGCATACCCCACCCTTTCCACTAAATTTAGTCTTTATTCATAAGTCATTTTGGTACCCAATAAGCCAAATATGTGAGATGTGATGCCTCACAAATATTATTTATACGAAAATCACAAAAATGGCTAGACATAGACTCCTTATCCCATCACCCTAAAAAATTAGTTGATTTATTCTTCTATGTTATTTTTCATGTTTACCTATATTTAGACACAAGTTTTACATCCATTCCATTTACTTAATAACAAATATTTGTTCAGCAGTTACTGAAAGTTAAGACACTGTACTAGATGCAATTAATGTCATAAAAAACATAAATAGTGTTGTGGGACTTATATTTTACAGAGGATATTGACACATATCTATAACATAACCATCTAATTTTGAACTATAACAAATTTAACCAAGGAAATGTCCAAGGTGCTCAATAAACGACAGACCAAATTTAGATATGAGGTGGGAGAAGATAACAGAGAAGGCCTGTATGTGAAATGAAGGGGGTGGGAGAAGTAAGCCCTCCAAGCAGACAAAACAATGTACATGAACATTATAGCACAAATGCAATTCCCCAGTCGTCCTAAGGAATTGTTATGTGTTTGTTTTTTTTTCCTTCATGCCTGATTCTTTGTATACGTTCTCATAACAACTTTGAAGGGTTATACCACAGTTTTCTTTATAATATTCCATCTGTCACATTTTTTTCTATTGATTTTAATGTTTTTCTTGCTAATATGGCTCTGGATGGGCATTTTTAACTACGTGCTGTCTCTATTCCCCCTTTTCTATCATTCTATCATGTGACAAAATATCCAGACATAGGATTACTAGGGCAAAAACAAAGGCTTTTTTATGATCCTGGAAGTGTAGTTTTTCCCATAGTTGCTTATACCATTATTGACTCTGCATAAATACGCCATTCATGCCTCTGCCTTACCAGCACTGAGTATTATTGAGAATGTTTTTAGTGTTACATATATGCACAGTTATATTTTGCTATGTTGAACAGCAGAACCGGGGATATGTTCTGAGAATTGTTTTGTTAGGTAACTTTAGTCATTGTGTGACCATCATAGAGTGTAGTTACATGAACCTGGATGGGAGAGCCTACTACACACCTAGGCTATGTGGTATAGTCTGTTACTTCTAGGTTACCAACCTGTATAGCAGGTTGTGGTACTGAATACTATAGGCAATTATAACACACTGATAAGGATTTGTGTACTTAAGCTATCTAAATATAGAAAAGACACAGTTAAAATATAATATAAAAGATGAAAGAAATAGTACACCTGTGTAGGGCACTTATCATGAATAGAGCTTGTAGGACTGGAAGTTGCTCTGGGAGAGTGAGTGAGTAGTGAGTGAATGTGAAAGCCTAGGACATTACTATACACTTTTATTTGTCTGACAGTGCATAGGTTTGTTTATACCAGCATCACGCAAAACATGAGTAATATGTTGCCCTATGACATTACAATGACAATGACATCAATAAATAATAGAAATTCTTGAGCTCCATTATAATTTTATGAAACCACCATCACATGTGTGATCCACCGTTAACTGAAATGTCATCATGTGACACGTGACTATTTATATACACTGACAAACACACATTTAGGACCACATCTGAAAGTATAAATACTTTGGTACATTAATAGTAATTAATTAATTGTGCTTTTTTAAAATTCTGTGATGCCAATTGGTATAGGAAATGCCTCCACTATGATTTTATCTCTTACGTGAACTTACATATATAAATGATGTCTCAGTATGTAGCATGGCTTCACTTAGTTCATTTGAATGCTCTATGAAATCGAATGCAAATACTACCCATTCATTGTATGTTTCTTTTTTCAGGAACACCACATATTGCAGCAAAGTTGCATTTCCCTTGGAAGTTGTTCAAAAAGACAGCTGTTTCAATTCCCCCATGAAACTCCCAGTGCATAAATTGTATATAGAATATGGCATTCAGAGGATCACTTGTCCAAATGTAGATGGATATTTTCCTTCCAGTGTCAAACCGACCATCACTTGGTATATGGTAAGGAAAATTAGACTACATTTTATTCTCTCTAATAACTTATAAAATGATAATACTTATTTGCTGAGTTACATGTATAAGCAAAGGTATTTCTCTTCAGATTATCTGATTTATTCCATAATAACTTTATGGAAATATTTCACCACGTCCTCATTTTGTACCATTTTAAAGGAAGTGGTGCACAGTACTTTGTCTCAGCTCACTATTTCTGAAATAACTCTAACTAGAATACCAAAACTACCTCATTTCTGTTAACTTCATGTGAAATGCATTTTAAGAAATGCCGCCCACTTCTAGTTCCTGCTTAGTGAAGTCATAAGCTGTTAATTCATGTGGTGAAATCCAATTCCTTGATTAATCAGTACTGCATTTTATTATTTCTGTGTGTTTTTTTCTTTGCCCTCATTTGTGAGCACTGTCCATCTATGGTCTCTTCCACATCTGAGGGATTTGGAAAATGTTTTGTCAAAATATAAAAGTGTTGGAAGGTAGCGCTTGTAGCAGCAACATAGCCTTCGTATTGCTTCAAGTCTCCACATACACTAAAGCCAAAACCCCATGGACAGAATTTACAGCATAACTCAGTGACAGGTTATCCACAAGAACCACTTTTGATAAAGCCACCAACAGCCTAAGCCCATATGGGATCAGTGTTTGTGCGGAAGGAAGCAGATGGAAGTAATGTGGTGTCTGTCAGACTTGACAACAGGAGAACACCAAAAGAGCCAACAGGTGCTCACTGGAAAGTGTGATGAACCAACTTGAGAACAGGAGCTAAAATTGGGAGAGGTTTTGCTCTCTAATAGAGGACCGTGCAAGAGACCTATAACAAGAAGCTCTGAAGGGGTGGAAGAAGTTGTAGTTCCTCACAACTCTGAAATATGACCCGCCACGTTGAGGAGAAGCTACTGAGAGTAGAATCAAAAGTAAACCGGATGAGGACAATATATAGGAAGGAAAAAGAAGGACTGGCTAAAAATGGAGCAGGAGAACGAAGCCAGGACATCTTAAGACCAAGACACCATCGTTTTGAAAAGATAGCTTGCTAAAGTTAGAAAATCCTTTTATATTTTAAAATTTAGAAAAAAACTACTATTTCCTAAGTGAGCTAAATGACATTTTAAAATGATACAAGATGTGAACGAATAATAAGAATTAGAGACATCTAAAAATTATATATATTATGTAACTCCATACAAACTTAGAAAATAAATCATTTTAGAAATGAAGCTAATCTAAGAGAAAGATCACAGAAAAAAAAAAAAGACAATAGATAATGCCTTAAGATCAATAGAAGGTGAAAGGGAGAAAAAATTAAAATAAAAAAATGACAAATACAATAAGTAAATTAGAATGGCCGTAAGAATATCAGATAAAGTAGACAGGATTACCAGAGATAAAGATGACATTTCATAATAATAAAAGGATCACTTTATCAGGGAAACATAAAAATAACAAAAACTCATGTGCTTAATAACAATGCTTGAAAAATATGCAGCAAAAGTTGGCAGAACTCCGGAGAGAAATAAAAAATCCTACAAACACAGTTTGTTATAAATTTCAAAAGCTGAAAATTTTAAATTCTGTCTCTGCTTAAGTTGCTAATGATACAATTTGGGAGTCAACTTGAAGAGTCTTCTGTTGGCCAAAGATGAACAATTTTAACCAAAATAATTTGAACCTAATTTTAATGGTTTAAATCCTATGAAGTCAGTTTAAATTTATAAGTTTATAATGACATTTCACAAAATTTAATGAGTTACATTTGGATGATGAAAGGAAATCAGTTTATTATCTTAAAAACTGGTAAAGGCAAATAATCAAGTATTCATTCTGGTTTTCCTAGAGGACATGTAACATTGGGTAATGAAGTATTGTAGAGAGGTGCGTTTTGTAAAGTGTTTCTAATAATAAATGAAATTTTAATGATACAATTAGAATTATCATCACCTTGCAACTCTCAATAGATTAATAAATGTAGGCATCTAAGCATCAATGACTGCTAACATCACAAGACGAAAAACCATCAGACATGTTTCTTCTGATAAAAGAAGAAAATATTACGTATTGATTCATATTACCAACTAATTAAACCTGAGTCCAGTTAAGCCTTTGGATCCCACTATCATTTTGCAGGAGATATATAAATAACCTAGAAATACATTGACCTGCAGCATGAATATATCATCAATAAAATCCAGACTATGTGAAACTCTATGGGCCAGATGTGCTGGGTTTTTCAAAAGATAAATTGTAAGAAAAGAAATGTCATGAAGAGGGACTGTACAGATTAAAAGAAACATATAAAGCATTTAAAAAGTAGATAGCACTGTAGCATCTAACCATGCACATATAGGTGAAAAGTATATAAATAAAAACAAGGAAGTGATTTAACTATAAAAGTATAGATAGTGACTACTTTGGAGGGTAGTAACGGAGGTGTGATTGACGTGGGCCATGAAGAAGGCCTTCAAGAGGGACTGGCAAAGTTCCTGGACCTGAGTGAAGCAAAGGCCTTTGCTTTATAACAACTCATTAACTCTTAGATGTGTTTTGCATTTTTTTTTTTGTATATGCTTTATTTTACAATAAAATGACTAAGAGGGATGGAGGGAGGCAGGGAAGGAAGGTAGAAAAGGAGTGAGGAAGAGAAAGAGATGCAGAGACTGATTTAAGAGATTTAACAACCAACTGCAATGAATCAATTTTAGCTGGATCTTTTTCATTTGGAAAAAACTAAAGCAAATTATGAAAAGATCAGGGAATTTTGAACATGCAATACTAACGTTACTAATAAATTATTACTTTTTAAACATGATAATGGTACTGTAGTTATGCTTGCAGAAAGAGTCTTATTTTTTGGAGATACTCAAATATTGTTTAGAAATAAAATTATATGATGTCTGTGATTTGCTTCAAAATAATCTTGGGTTGCAGTGAATAGCTGTACATGAAATAAGACATAGTCTCAATTAATACTTATTGAGGCTAGTAAAGATACAGGAACTCATTGTTCTCTCTCTGATTGCAATTTTTCATAGTAAAAAAACCTAAAAGATGGTTTAAAAATAATATTAACAGTTTTACATCAATAAGTGTAATATACCTTCCAGTTAAAAAACATATGTTTATTTACCCTGCAGTCAAGGTTTTAATCTTGAACCTTATTTGATTTATTAGTTTAATTCCCATACACATCCTGCCATTTTCTCCTCTCTTTTTTCCTCATGCATTTCCTCTGCCCGGAACATCCTTCTCCCTTTAGAACAGACTAAATTGTACCATCTTTATTAATTGTTCCTTATTCCCTCCAGCTGGAAATTATAGCTCTCTCATGTATTCCTGTTTATTTATACCTGTTTCAATATTATTTTTCACTTCTTTACTTTTTTTAGTCATTCATTCATGACTACAGATAGTCCTCAATTTACGATGGTTTGACTTAAGATTTTTCAACTTGATCATGTTATTGGGATAAAACCTCATGGTATGTCAAGTAGCTTCTTATGATTTGTGATGGGGCTACGGTTTTACTGAATTTTTATCACTTTCACATTATCATAAAGTCAAAAAATCATAAATAAAACCATCATAAGTTGGGGACCATCTGCTGTGTTGCTAGCATTAAATGTATTTTTGACTTAACCACATTTTTGACTTATGATTGGTTTACTGGTATGTAACTTTCATCATAAGTTGAGGAACACCTGTATACTAGCTGAAGATTAGCTGTGATCAATGCAACGTGCCGGGGCGGGGGAGGAGGGAACACCATAATGAATAAAATATATGCCCAGAGCTGTGTAGTCCCAAATAACCTCATAATTTAATAAAAATAAGTTTGTAAATACGAAGAATTTCTATTCTTATCAAAATGTAAACTTCTAAGTTTTGTAAGAGTGACAAGGAGAAATTATTGTTGGTTTTAAGGAGAGAAAGATATGTATCCTAGAAGACAGCCTATTTCTTGAGGGCAAAGCTATGTAATGTCTTACTCTGAGTCTCTAGTGATTTCCAGATTTCTGGTTTTCATGAAAGGATGGCATGGTGCTATTAACCAAGGTATGAAGTAACAGAGGAGAAGCAGGTTTCGGGAGTAAGTAATGGGTTAGGTAATGCCGTGTTAAGTTAGTTGCTGATGTCTCTGAGACATCTAGCTGGCGGGTGGCAGTGACTAGCAGGTAGTGGTTACATGATTATGAGTCTGGAGCTTAGCAGAAAAATCAGAGCTAAAGACAGAATTGGGTGCATTCATGTGATAGTTGAAGCACTTGAGAAGACTAAATAAAGTGAGAAGAGAACTGAGCTAATGCCATACTCTGGAGATACTATTCATGGGTAAATGGAGACATAAATTCTGAGAAGGAGACAGAAAAAGTCACAGCTGTAAAACAATTACCATGGCCAATATCCAACCATGTGCAGGTGACTAAAATAGACAAAAAACCTGGCCAATATGGTGAAACCCCATCGCTACTAAAAATACATAAACTAGCCGGGCGTGGTGGCACACACCTGTAGTCCCAGCTGCTTGGGGGTCTGAGGCATGAGAATACTTGAACCCAGGAGGCGGAGGTTGCAGTGAGCCGAGATCATGCCACTGCACTCCAGCCTGTGCAATGGAGGAAGACTCCATTTCAAAAAAAAAAAAAAAAGACAACCACTGATCATGTTTTCTCTTATTTGATTAAGAAAAGATTACTAATAATTTCTAACATATTGCTTCCTGTTTCTCTACCTTTGGGTAATCACCTGACACCTTTAATCCTAACACTTCTGCCATCTTGGAAACAAAACAAAGGTTCTTGGTCACTGCATCCTCCTGTCTCTGTACAGCAGTGCTAACTTTGCCTTCTATTTTGTACCTTTTACAGTTATCCCCAAGCATCTACCCAGATGCCTTGGCCCTTCTTCAGCAATTCTTTTTTAGTTGTTATCAACAGAGGTTCCTACATCTGTTGATTCCTACTTCTATGGGTCTATCTATTAATCCTCATAGACTGATTTGCATTACTAAAAGACGTGGTAAAGATGGTCTCTTTTAGTAACGCAAATCAGTCTATGAGGATTAAAAGATGGATCCATAATAATAAGTTTCAGGAAATTTGCTTTCCTGTTATCTGAAAGGTGAAAGCTGCTAATCTTAAGAAAGAAAGAGGAAACTCGTATTTGTTACATTTCAGTGGTCACAATCCAGTGTGCTGTGTGCTTTATATTCATATGTAGCACCAGCTCTGCAAGGCAGATGCCGTATTTTGACAGATTAGAAAATGGCGATTCAGAGAGATAAACAATAACACCTAACATTTACTGAACACACGTATTATTCCAAATGCTTGATCTTCCTTAATTCTGTCAACATCCTTATGAAATAGGCTGTCATGTTTTCCCATGTTATAGTTGAGGAACGAGGTATAGCGTAGTTGAGAAATATTTCCAAGGCCACAGAACTAGGAGCTAAGATTCTACCCTCTGTAATGTGTCAGGAAACCACACGTTTACATTTTCGTATATAATTTACTCAAAATAACACAGCTACTAATGGGAGAGTCTGGGATTGCAGGCCAGTTCTGTGTGATCACAAAAACTGTGCTCTCTAGAACTGATGTAAGGAGGGTGGTCCAGACTTTACTTTTGGAGCTTAGGACGTTTTGGAAGGACAGGGTGACTTTTGAACACATACTGGAGTGTGGACTGGACTGTGGGACATAGGGAGACCTGTGGATAGAGGGCCCTGAGAAATCAGAGGCGTCTCAGACAGACTGAGGTTACCGGAAACAGAAAACCAAATGTTTACATTTCAGAATTGCTGAAGAAATGGGGTAGGATTGGATTGTCCTCCACATGCCTTCTCTTTCTCCTTTTTTTTTTTTTTTTTCCCTGCCTGGCAGAGTTTAGTTAATTTAGGACCCAGAATTCACAATTCTCTAATTCAACATTAGGTATTCTAGTTTAACTTCTGTGAGTTAAACTGATGTTCAGCAAATATTTGTTGAATAAGCCAGGTTTTGTAACTAGTCTGGAAAGCAAACCACAGTTTGTAAGTGATTTACAGAATGTCAAATAGCTGGCTTGTAAAACAAATTCTGAAATATACTATGTGTATAAATGGGAGACTGCCTGTTTATTCACATAGGAACCTCCAAACATATAGAAGTACAGACACAGGTAATGCAATCCTTTTGTTACTAATGAGATTAATTTAGGGTCTTTGGCAAGCCATCCTAACTTTCATATTACTGTATTAATTCTCTTCATTATAGTTTGATATTTAAAACTTTATCTCTTAGAGATGCTTATAAAAGCATAGACAATTTTCTCTTCTCACCGAGGATCAAAGGAACCATTTTATTGGATGGTTTATAGATTACATTTGCGACAGCTGCTGAAATACTCTCCCCTGCTATTTATCAGAATAGATACCATTCTGGATGTAACTTTCCACAAAGCTAGTTTTCTTTGTACCCATACTGATTATTAAAATTGATATATTTCCTCCACTTTTCATTTTTATTATGAAATTAATCAGAATTGGTCAAACATTTTTTATAGCTATCTCTTGGAAAATAGAAAAATATTTGCTTTTCCAGACTAGGTGGTATGAGGAAAGAACATTTCTGAAAACATGCCAGGCTTGGCCTTCTTGTTGGCATAGAGATATTGTTGAGAAGTCAGTTCAAGGTCTGTGTAGTAGGCCTTATTTTTTAAATGCCTGCTCCTATTTGATTTGGCAGCTTAGATTGGTTCTCTATCTCTTTCCTTTCCCTATACTTCCTATATAGTGATTGGATTTTCAACCTCTAGTGTGAGAGAGTATGTATCATATTTTCTTTCAGAGCCATACACATATAATTCTGTATGTGGACATGTATGCATATACATATAACATTTTACATAAGGTTTAGGGCCTCTAAGGACTCGAGATTCATGATTTAAAGACAAAGCCAAATTCAAATAGCTATGAAGTCTTGAAGCCACTTCAGGCCATAAAAATCACCTACTCTGCTTCGATAGCACTTCATTCGTATCTTGTCTTTGTTATTCTAGTGATTGTATTTCTCTTTTTTCTGTTCTAAGTAGTGACCATTCTTTTCCTTTCCCTTTCTCTTTCTCTTTCCCTTGAATGGCAAGCACACAGCATAAAACTGAGACAATTATATTGTACTTAGAAAGTGATTACATAGTTGAATGAATTCGCCTGCACTGTAAAATTCCATAGAATAAGCACCATTTGTGTTCTTTTCTAGCAATTGTATACCCAGCTCCTAACCCAGTGCCTGGACCATAGGAGGGACTTTGTAAATATTTGTTGTGCAATCATTGAATGACTTAGTTCTGTTCATTGGAAAGACTAGTTTATCAATTCTTCTAAGACTTCATAGCAAAGTATATGTTTTATACCAACTTTATCTAGAATGCAAAAACTTCAGTAGATACTACTAACACTTCAAACCTTGTATCTCAGTTAAACTATTTGTATCATTACGTCTAATTTCCCTTTCCATTCTACAACCCACCACTCAGTGTCTTATATTCCAAATACTCATCAGCACTTATACACTCTATGAGCCCTCAACTCCATGCCTTTCGGGTCTTGGCTTCTCTCATTCATACCTTTGATCAGGCAACACTAATGTATCGAGCATTTACCGAGCACCAAGTATTGAGCAAGTTTCTGAACATGCAGATACAGAACTTATTACGCCCCACTGGCCCTCATACAAGCGAATTTTCCAAAGGAGGAACTCTGCATGAAAACAGAATATTATAATATTGTTATTTAAGTAATGACAGCGAGGGAAAAAATTAAGACAATGCAGGTGAGTTCTTCACACTTTCTCCTGTGCCTGAAGTGTCTGCTTCCCAGGTCTACCTTCTTCCTCAATAGATGTTAATTTTCTACTTATCATTTAAGAACCAGCCCAAATCTTTCTTTTCATTAACTTTTTCCTAAGTGTTTTGTTTTTATTTCACACTCCCCTGCCTCTAAGTGTCTTTTATTGTGTTCGTTGCAATCTTCCATTAGACCATGAATAACTGTAAGTTAGAGTTGTATCATTTCCATGTTTGTGCCTTCACACAGTTCTTCACACATTGTGGTTTCTTGAATGGAAACACTTGTTCTTACTTCATCATGACATTCCTCCACCGCACCCTTCCCCTCCCCACATGATTCATTTCAGTTGAAAGATCCCAGAGTCATTTCTTGTGTTGTTCTTTACCTATATGTTGTGGTTGGTTGCCACAGCAACCATAGCATGGTTGAAAAATCGCTCTTCTATTTAACTTCTCTCTTTTGAATTCAGAATGAGGAACTAACGGGTCAACTAGGATTGTTTGTCTTCTAGTCAGACAAGTGTTTGCTTCATTGTGGAAATCCACTTACTGTTAACTCATTTCTTATATTTTAAAACATGTTTCCTATTCTTCAGGAATCTAAATCTATTTTTATGTTTGTTTTCTTCTGGATTCCAAATAAATGGTTTTGAAATCATTATAACATATTCAGGTTTTATTTTCAGCAATAGTTTATTATGTTTAAAATTGTCCTATGTGTCTTAGGCACGTGTGTTGAAGGGTCTAGACACAGAGTTGCTGATCAGAGAGAGCTAACCAGACACACAACAGGTTAATGTTAATAGACATTTGTAGTGTGACAATGCCCTGAATTACCTTCACACACATATTAGAATGTAAAATATTCACTTTATTTCTAAAATGTTTGACGCCTAATAGCTTTGAAACAGCTACGAAAAGTTTCTTTCATGACATTCTTAAAGAAATACTGTTGACAAGTTCAGTAATAATAATTGACTTCTCATCCTCAAAAGTGTGCATCTTCAGTTTACCACTGATTGCAGGAATTAGCCTGTTTTAAATGATAGAGGCACATCGCACTTTTCACTCGGGCTGGCTCCAGGGATGGCACAGGTTCAGCGCTACTATATAGAATGAAGATACAGTATCAGGTGAAATATAAAGCAAGGACTTTGAAACAGGTAGATCCTAATTCAAATTCCAGCTTTAGCACTGTCTAGTGGTATGACGTTGACAGTTACTTTACTTTTCTAGGCCTTGTTCATTCATCTATAAAATGGAGGTATAAGCGTTACAAACTTTCTGTGTTTGGAATAAGGATCAGATGAGACAGTATATGTTAAGTGCATGTCTCAGTATGATTTTTATAGCGTCAACTCTCTACTGAGGAGAGGTTTTCATTCTTAGTTAAGAAGCTAATGAAAGACCATTATTCAGCTTTCTGGAAAACTGAATTTCAGCTCTCTACTGTGTTATCTAGAATATCTCTGTCTCATTTTTTCCGTCTATAAAATTACAGTATATTTAGTCTGATCTGTCTAGTTCCCAGGGATTTGAGAACAGCTAAGCTAACAAATGAGGGGGAAATACCTTTGAACTTTTTAAATGGAAAGTACCACAAAAATAAAATAGTTCTATTGATACTGTAAACTCAATTCAAACCAAATCTGACAAAAACTTATAAGAATACAGACCTTTGAGACCTTATCCTTTGTGATAACCTAAGGATATTGATATCGTTCGCTGATGTGACAAGTGTCTAGAAGTATTGCTTATCTTACAGGAGAAGCTGCGTTGAAAAACTACGTTACCTGAGCTTATAGTAACTTCCTCTTGATGATCTTTTCCATGAAATGGAAGTTCAATGCTGTTCCTAAAATACACATTTCCTGTGACAAAGCATTACAAAATGTGCCTCAGTGTAACTGTTATATTTCAAAATACATGCTCTGGGAATTGAAGAAAACCTTAATCATACAAACGTTCAAGATGAAATATGTGAATAAAAAAAATTGAAGTTACAAGCTAGTAGTAGACTCCCAGAAATTTAAAGATGGAAAAAGCCTTAGAGATAACCTAATCTTTTTGTCATAGGTGACTTACTGATATTTAAAAGAAAAACAAAAGCTTTTCTGAAAGTAAATGTTCAACATATATTTTTGTCACAGATAGTGTATTGATTCTTTTTCTCAAAAATGGCAAAAAGTAACAATTTAGCCAAATAGTGAGACTGATCATTTGAAACAGGATTCTAGATACATTGAATTAGATAGTGGTTGAATGAGATAGTTCAATTTCTCAATTTTAAATGTCAACAGTTACATGAAAATGTGAATTAGGAGCAGAAATACATTCCTCGATCTTGATCAGGCCCATAAAGATATTTTATTTTTAGTTCCTGAAATCTGTGATACTCAGTTATAAAAATGGGATAAAGATGGAGGCTCATGCCTGAAATCCCAGCACTTTGGGAGGCCAAGGCGGGCGGATCATGAGGTCAGGAGTCTGAGACCGGCCTGGACAGCATGGTGAAACCCCATCTCTACCAAAATTACAAAAATTAGCCACGCATGGTGGCATGCACCTCTAGTCCCAACTACTCAGGAGACAGAGGCAGGAGAATTGCTTGAACCCAGGAGGCAGAGGTTGCAATGAGCTGAGATCACGCCACTGCACTCCATCCTGGGTGACAGAGTGATGAGACCCCATCTCAAAAAAAAAAAAAAAAAGGGATACAGTAAAAGAAAAATACAAAACAGTCTGGAAATATCTGATACAGGGAAACAACAGGGCATTTAAAAATGCCAAAATCAGACATCTAAATTGGGGCCTAGATTATCAGACAGAATGACTAGATTCTCAAATTAATATAATCAGTGAAGAAATATTACAAAAAGAAAAAGAATTGCTTTCTAAATAGCAGGTCTTGCAGTTGCTCAAGTTTCCTTAGTCATTATTTCAAAACTGTAACTTTGCTTTACTATCAACATAGGATGCCCAGAATTTGATCCTGAGACAGGAAGCCTGTGTTTTTGAAGTCACATCTTAGTTTAGAATTTTAATTTCTCATGATCAGAAAAGATAATGAGATGTTTCATTTATTCTTCACAGAAATCTGGTCAAATACTTGACCAAAATAGTATTATAAAAACTGCAGCATGAATATTTAGGTGTTCTGTGCAAAATTAGATGTGAGTGTGCATGTGTTTGTGTATTTTCTATGTATGTATCTAAAAAGTAAACTTTTTTTTTTTTTTACTTTTTCTAGGGCTGTTATAAAATACAGAATTTTAATAATGTAATACCCGAAGGTATGAACTTGAGTTTCCTCATTGCCTTTATTTCAAATAATGGAAATTACACATGTGTTGTTACATATCCAGAAAATGGACGTACGTTTCATCTCACCAGGACTCTGACTGTAAAGGTAGTAGGTAAGCGTGATTAGTATCCGGTACACACAACAAGCATGTGATAATGTTGTTATGGTTTTTAATAGTTTATTACACACTGGTGTGTAAATTGTATAAGAAAAGAGATTCATGTTTTTTGTTTACAGCACTGTCTCAAACCTTCAACAATTCCATGCACATCGTAAGCATTCAGTAATTATTGGTCAACTGAATGAATATGTGAATGAATGAATGAAGTAAAGGTAGTTTGGGGAGGGAAAGGAGCACCAGACAGATCTGCGTTCAAATTCTGTCACTGCCACTTATTAGAAACATGACTTTGAACAAGGCCTGTGTCTTTATCTGTACTCTGGAACTAAAATTGATTGAGAATATTTTTAAAAATATTCAGATTGTATTAATGCAGTTTCAGGCAAGCAATGGAGAATCAGTGCAACACTTTTGTCAAAAGAGTATTTTATTTGGATTAAGTAAACTCTATTTTTCTATATACTGAAACTGCTGTAGCTACTGCTGAAGGTATTTGCTGGCAATAATGTTCAACCATTATTTTGCACTAAGAGAATAGGGGATGAGAAACTAGGAAAGTGGAAAGGGCAATTCTTAAGAGTTGACAAACTCCTAGCAAACCCAGAAATAGAGAAGTAGTGTCAGGATATATGGCTTTTGGGGATGACCCCTAAATACCACTGTGTCCACTATATTAAGAAAGATAGCATATTTGGGTATTATTTTGTCATACCCCATCTTTTAATAGATGAAAATATTAGGTTCATTGACAGGAAGTAACCTGTTTAGAGACACTTAGTGAATTACTTGAAGAAGTAAATCTAAATCCCGGGTCTCTGCTCAGAGCTTTTTCTACTGGTCTGACATGATTTAGTGTAAGTTAGCAACAAAAAGGCTTTCATGTAGTGCAAATAGTATTCAAACAATATTGTAATCACTTCTCTTCTTTTTCTGCTTACTTTCTAAATAATGCTGAGTTGGGGATTAATTCATAAGAAAAAAACAGACTAAATTTTAGAAGTCAAATGAATAATGCAATCTTGTATTCATCTTGGCAGTTGTTTCTAATATATGTACTTAAAAGTATGCATTTTGGGGGAGTTGGGAATAAGCATATTTGGTCACCCTGATTAACAGATTTAAAAATTCACAGCTGGATCTGGGCACTGGGGGTTTCTTTCTCAAATTTCAAGCAACACAAGTTTGTTGTTTTAAAGCTTCAAAGTATTGAGCATTTATTATATGCTAGTAGCGTATCCTTAATATATATTATTTCTCATATTGAAACTGTGATATGAGATTTAATTATCCTCATTTTAGAGTTATGAAAAATTAGCTTTTCAAAAATTAGGAAAAACCAAGTAACTTTGCTTTCGCATATTTATATGGTTAATATATGGCCAAATCAGGATTAGAACTTGGTTATTAAATCTTTGGAGCTCATACTTTTGAAGACAACACTAACAACTCTATTCAATGTATTATTTTTTAAAATTTAGGAGTATTGACTATTATAAAGAGCAGCAATCTCATAAACAAACATTCAACTGATAACTCGTCATCAAGTAGGCTAATGTGCCGGCCTTCACATCATGATTGTGAATTCTCCATGTATTTACTCATTAATGTAATACTTATTTAACCAGGTTGCATACTAGACAGTTTGGGTAATGTTGTGAAGAAATACAGAGAGAAGAAACAACTGATTAAGGCATGAAAGCAATTAGGTATTATGTAACATAAGACATCTATCTCATGTAAGCTTTGGAAAGCTTTGTTAAGCAAACTGACCTGAAGCATGGAGGGTATTTAGTATGTTTTATTTGTTTCTTTGTAAAGTGAAAACTATTTTTTTCTATGCTCAAAACACTTTTGTCACTAAAGGTGTGGCTTTTCCACACCAAGTAATTCTCACCTTTTCTGAGGACATTAACTGCATGTCGTACAGTTTAACTCAGTTTGACACCAGTTGTCCAGAGTTAGCACAGACCCCACAGGTGAAGGACTCCTTCCTAAAAGACTGCCCCACCCCCTACTTTAGATTCTAATCACAAGCAGTAGGTTCCAGGTTACCCACAATTCTCCCTGAGTTGGCTACAAACTGAAGATTCCTACTACTTCCTCCTCAGGTTCTGTGATTTGGTATAACTGCTCACAAAACTCAGGAAAACCTTTTACTTTCCCTTACTTGGTTATTATAGAAGATATTATAAAGGATTCAAATGAGCATCCAGATGAAGAGATACATAGGGTGAGGTCTGGAAGGGTCCTGGGTTCAGAGGTCTACCCTCCCAGCTTCTAGATGTCCTTACCAACCCAGAAACTCTCCAAACCTGATTGTTTAGGGTTTTTATGGAGATTCTATCACACAGGCATTATTGAGTAAAAGGACTGGAAATTTCAGTCACACTCCCAAGCTTCCAGAAATGGGTGAGAGACTGGAGATTGTGTTAATCATCTATGGTATTTCTGGCTACTAGCACTCATCCAGAAGCTATATAGGAACCCTAGCCACCAATCATTTCATTAGCATGTAAAATCCACCCATTACTCCAGAGATTCCAAAGGTCTCAGAAGCTCTTGTGTTAGGAATTTGGGACTAGAACAATGTTAAAACAAAAGATGCTCCTATTACCCCTATCACACAGGAAATCACAAGGGATTTAGGAGCCCATGTCAAGAACTGGGAGCAGACATCAAATCTGTATTTCCTTTATTTTATACTTTGCTTGTTTTAAATGAATGAAGTGCAGTAATTGGGTATATCTTGGACTGTAGGCCTTCTCTAAAACAACCGACAGACTATGCCAGGAAGTTAGGCAAGGTTCAAAGAAGGGCAGATTTTTTAATAAGGCTACGTGATTTAACATCATCTCCCTTTTTTACTTCCTCTAACACAGGCTCTCCAAAAAATGCAGTGCCCCCTGTGATCCATTCACCTAATGATCATGTGGTGTATGAGAAAGAACCAGGTAACTACTGCTCTGTCTCTGAATTTCACTTAGATTCTCTTAATTACAAGGAATAAAATGTCATTTAAGTTAATGCAAGAAAATAGACCACTGTTGTAAAGAAACACATGAATTGAAACTGAAATGTCAGAAACCAAGGCAGCTCTGGATATCAGTTACTTCAATGATGCCATGGGCAACTCAAGAATGTTTTGCCTCACCCTCGGTATCTGCTCCCTTCTCCCTCTGCTAGCCATCTTCCTATACTGGTCAGTGATTTCTGTTTGATGCAAACTTTAGCTTGTACAGGGCTTTGGTTTACCAAGGCTGCAACATGAGCAGAAGATTTAGGCATCCTTCAAGCTCCCACTCCATTATGAAAGGTCAGTGGTGGATCTTGAAGGCAAGACCGTGGATATAATAGGTAACAACTGATAAAACTAGTGTACCTTGATGCAGAATACTATTGAATGCTTACTGTGGCTCTTTGGTTCTTCTTTTAGTTTTCATAATTTTTCGCTATAGACAAAAATCATTGATAACTGACCAAATAAGGGATAAGGTGTTGCTCTTTTGACTCAAAGTCTCCCACGGTTAAGTGAATAGGAAGCTATAGAAAATTTTAAACATTTTCTATGTTGTATTGTTGTATCACTTATAATAAATTCAGTCCAAACCCAATGAGAAGTTTTAACCTAAATAACAACAAAGAGAATAGCTCTCCAAAAAGAAAAGGATTTATTCAGGAATGAATTGCAGATACCAATCCGGGAATATGACTGCTATGGCATCCCATGCGGGGACCATAGTCATGCCCAGAAAATGTAGGAACATAACAGTTTTGAAAGGCAAAGTGAGGAAGGTTACATAAGTTGTTTAGAAATAATTATCCTTGGTTATAAGAATCAGTAACAGGGTAACATCAGTACAAGCTTGACCGGCAATTGGTGGTCAGACCTCCTCGCAGAAATATTGTTTGTGTAAGAATCATGCTGGCCTTTGTGCAAGATAGTGGTGTTCAGAGTCCTTGTACTAGTTTTTATAATAGGCATGTGTGTGTGAGGGCCCCTTTTATGTAACCTCCCAACTGTTTTTCGTTAGAGTGTGGCACAAGTGACTGCATTTTGACTCTGACAACTTTCACAGAGGTATAAAAGAGCATCTGTTTAAAATGCGCTAAAGATAATAGTCTGTTGTTAATGGGTGAAAACAACTGAGAGGATGCCATTCAATAAAAAAAAAAAAAGTGGAAAAAGAGGTATGTAGTTGTTAATGGAAAGCTGACAAACACAGGAGTTGTCAAAATGCATCCTCCACTTGAAACACCTCTTGTTTCAGGCAGTGCCTGTTTTGTGGTCGGTAGGGAGTATGTAGGATATGTATCAGAGAATGAAAAACATCAAAAAGTTTATGGAGTGGTGGGTGCAAGACACATACAGCCCCGATGAGTATCTCTGGGCCCTATCTAAAGGATCTTTGAAGTCTTCAGCTCACTTTCCTTAAGCCATAAGTACAACCTGGCTGACATGCCTGCAGTTGCTAGGCTGGTCAAGTGGCAGTAACTGGAGGGTGATGTTTCTGAGGGTGCTCCCTACCCACACGGCAGTGGGGTCCTCATGTGCTCGCTGTGCATTTTTGCAGCTGGCGACTTGAACTGGATGACGCACAAGCACCATTTGTTTGCCAGTAAGTTAACACGGATGTGGAACATGGATGTGGACCTCTTTGCCATCCAGTATTTGGATGAACACGGAGGCATAAAGCTTTATAGACCTTAAAACACTGACCATTATAAGCAATCTTAGGGTACATTTTGTGCATCCTTCTGATTATTTCTATTTGGTTCCTCTTGCCAATAAGCATCAGAAAAATTGTATGGAGTCCTCTTTGGGGTAGGGATGCTAAGTCTTCATGCAGAAGAGCTGCATGATTTCTGCAGAGCACAGTTGGGTAGAAAGGCTGTCACATTAAATGTTTATGTTTATCTAGAATTAACATGAGTAGGAGTAAAAGTAGCTGTGGCATCAAGGCAGGCAGCAAA
>NW_012102299.1:3730796-3733740 GCF_000951045.1 Mandrillus leucophaeus | reverse complement strand
GGAAAAGAACAAAGGAGAAGAGCAGTCTATGGAGGTCTAGGGCTAAAAAGGATATTGTCAGAGACTTTTTTTTTTTTTTTTTTTTTTTTTTTTTTTTCTTTTTTTTTTTTTTTTTTTTCAGGAGAGGAGCTACTCATCCCCTGTACAGTCTATTTTAGTTTTCTGATGGATTCTCGCAATGAGGTTTGGTGGACCATTGATGGAAAAAAACCTGATGACATCCCTATTGATGTCACCATTAATGAAAGGTATCATGGGGGCCAGCAAGGGAGTGACTAACTTTTTTTTCTCAACTTAACGATCTCTGATGTGTGTTCTACTCAACGAAAATGAAAATTCTCATTTTTCCCTATCACAAAAATCGGCAAGATTTTCAAATCTTTGGTGGCTGCATCCCAAAACAGGGTTACTGGACTAGCAATGCGAAGAACAGATGCTGCCTGATAACTAGTAGAGAACTGAATTAGAATGTTCTGAGGCTGAGCATCTTCATCAGATTGTCCACAGGACATGCACTCTATTGTCTTAAGCCCAGCAAGATTCACACATTTCTGATACCCACATGGAAGTAGAGGGAATACATATCTTATATCCATAAAAAGGCCACGATCGAGGGTTGTGGGTATGTGGAAACCTATCAGTGTAGTTGTGTTTTTCCTTTTCTCAATCCTAGTGTCTGGCCCTATGTATTTGTGCCTTAGGTAATTAGGTTTTATTTTTTTGCATTGCAGTGAACATGCATTTCCTCTCTCCTCTTTCTTAACTCATATAACCTATAGTTATATTTACAATTAGTAATTTTTAATATTAACTAAATATATTTATGTAATTTACATTTTATTTTAAAGGTAGATGGGTGGTAATATAACTCACTTTTAAAATAACATTTTATTCCTAAATAAACCTGATTTTTTAAGGCATTGGCAAAGTGGAAAGTGTGACTCCTTGAAGACAGAAGGTTCCACTGTAAATGAAGTGCACCGTTACCAAACAGCAGTTGGCTCACTGCACCAATTAAAATTTTGCAGCTGGTCAGCTACATGACAAAGTAATGTGGCTGGAGGCTCACAGGGAGAATCACTGATCTTTTTAGGAATTGTTAACACTTTGCATCCCATCCTCATAATAATAGTGAATAAATAATAAGGAAAGTCGTGTTGTTCCACCTTGCTGCTATTGAAACGTACTCAGTGTTCATAGGTAGCAGTGGAGTTAAGCTTAAGCTAAACCAATCAGAGCCCTTAACCAAATTCTCATACCTGACAGGAAGCCTAGTTAAAAAGAGAACCTAGATGGCAGTCAGCTGAAGCAGAGAGATTTTTCTCTGCGATGAGCAAAGGAGTTCAAGGGGATTTTAAATTTTGATCTTGGACCCAAAGCACTTGATCTCCGATTCACTGACAGTTGGATATATTTATTTTTACAAAGTTTACTTGTTCATAACAGCTTCCTCTTTTTATATATTAGGATTTAACCACGAGATTTCAGATTTCTGACCACAATATTCTAGCTGTGTTCAGAATCCATGCTTTGGGAATCACTGAAATGCAACGACTATTCCTATGGGATAACAATAATACCTACATGAATAGTTATTAAGCATTATTCTTATATTCATGCCTTAGCGTATTCAGTCCTCTGAATTCCTGAATAAATTAATACATGTAATGCACTGTGTGGGCGTTAACGACTTCCCTCTTTTCCAAAAGAGGAACCTAAGACCTGGAAAAAGTTAGTTATCTCACCCAAAGTATATAGCCAGAAATTAACAAATCCTGGATAAAAACCCAAAAGCACCTGTCCCCAGAAGCTTCTCTCTAAACTGATACAGCATTCTGGCTCAGAGATCTAAGCAAAAGAGACATTTCGTTTTGAAGAGAGATCTATAAAAAGAAGCCGGTGTTGGGATTTGGTCTAGACAATGGCATAGTGTGTAGTGTAGATGGTATAGTATAGTATTAGAATCTTACCATTAATACTTTGTAATTGCTGCATTGTAGGTAGCTCAGCTTATCACCCTTCCTTGCCCTCACCTGTAGTAGGGGTCTGTGGTTGCTTACTTGTCTGATTCATACACAGTCCATAGTTCTTGAGTCACTCTCAAATGCTTTGATTTGCTTCCCTCTATTTCTAGTATAAGTCACAGTAGAACGGAAGATGAAACAAGAACTCAGATTTTGAGCATCAAGAAAGTTACCTCTGAGGATCTCAAGCGCAGCTATGTCTGTCATGCTAGAAGTGCCAAAGGCGAAGTTGCCAAAGCAGCCACGGTGAAGCAGAAAGGTAATAGATGCAGTCAGTGATGAATCTCTCAACTCCAAATGTAACTTTGTGGTGAATAAGGACAAAAGGAGAGCTTGAGAACAAGAGAGCTCCAGCGCCTAGCCCGACGGCATCTAACCCACAGTAATGAATCAAACTTAAATGAAAAATATGAAAGTTTTCATCTATATAAAGATACTCAAGATTTTGTTTTTGATATTGTTAGTACCATAATGCCCAAAAGTAGCTAAAAAAATCGACATGATTACAATGAGACACAGTTTTGTGTCTGTACAATTATGAAAAATTAAAAACAAAGAAAATATTCAAAGCTGTCAAAGATAGAAAAAACTGGTAGAGCCACATATTGTTGGTGAATTATTAAGACCCTTTTAAAAATCATTCATGGTAGAGTTCAAGAGTCATAAAAAAGTTTTCATCATCTGACCTAATACTTTTGGAATTTTTCCTGAACAAATAACAGAAAGAGAATTATATATCTTTTAACATGATTAGAAGTATTATCTGTAGTTGTAAAACATTACTAATAGCAGCCATCTAATTGTATGCGGTGAATGAAGGTATTAAATGCTTATTTTCAGAAAAAAATACATAATTATAATATCATTTTAAACACTATGTATCAGTATTTAAGCAGGTTTATAATATACCAGTAGCCACA
>NW_012102299.1:3727735-3728941 GCF_000951045.1 Mandrillus leucophaeus | reverse complement strand
AAAAAAAAAAAAAAAAACAATTAAAAGAGTTCAGAACTTAACAAAATGAGATTTGACCTGTGCCAAAACTATTTTGAGAATTTTAAATATGACATTTTTCCTGGTATGAATAAATTTATAGCAACAAACAGTAATAAAGATACACTTGATCTTGTATGTTATATATGTTGACATAGAAATTTGATTTTACTCTAAAAAAAGATAATAATGATCAACATAGATGGAGAACAATGCCAAAAAAAATCAAGAGAAGTTTGAAATATGACTTGCTTTGTGAAGCACAGAGAACACGGCAAGAGGCTGAATTTCCTAGAATTAGCTATGGCTTATATAGTCATGTGAATACTCTTCCTGCTGCCAGGGTATACCCTAATTAATAACATAAATATATTTGTCTACCTATCAAACTATGCTGACAGAACAATTGTTGATTGTTGAATCCATGTTCCCTTTATCTTTCTTAGTGACATATAGATACGGAAAACTGGAGGAAAAAAACTTAAGGACATTGCATTGGGAGGGTAGATAGAGTATGGCCACTCAGTCAGATAAGCCTAAGTTCAAATTAGGGTGGTGATATAATTCATCATCTAAACTAGGACACTTTCTGGGAGTAAACATAGCCACTACCTATTAATATAGGTAACCAGGAAAGCAGGCGTAAAACAGAACTGTTCTAGGCAAACTGGGATGTAAGGTCAGTCTAGGTCAAATCCTGGCCCTTCACTTAATGATTTCACCTAGGAATATCATTTAGCATCCTTAAGCTTCAACTTTTACATTTGGAAAACATCGATTTTAAAAAATACCTCATAGTGCTTTCGTAAGATTAAATAAGACCATTAATAAATATAAATATTTAGCACAATAACTTGTACAAAGTTCTTAGTAAGTACGTTGCTGCTGCTGCTGTTACTACTGTTTTCTGCCTAGGGATCTCCCTAACCTCATGTTCCATCTCAGAGGGATAGCATAGAGTTTTCTATTTTTAAGTTATCTTGAAATTTATTGAATGCACCCTGATAGCTGGAGCATTTCAAGGTGGGCCTCGTCAGCCAGATCTCTCTGTGATGGTATTTCCTCATCTTTCCTGGCCAAGGACTGAAGATATGGAGAACCTGTCCTTAGTCACCCTTCTTGAGGAAAAGAACAAAGGAGAAGAGCAGTCTATGGAGGTCTAGGGCTAAAAAGGATATTGTCAGAGAC
>NW_012102299.1:3720568-3723250 GCF_000951045.1 Mandrillus leucophaeus | reverse complement strand
ATCAAAACAATCAAAGCAATGTGTAATGTAGGAGTGAAGCACAAGTTTGCCTCCCAGAGCTACTGGAGTAGCTCCCCTTTTACAGAAGCCCCTGCTCTAAATGCTGTAATAAGGACAGCGTCAGGAATGTGAGGTGACAGGTGGACCCTGTCAACTAGATGATCTGTGCTGAAAGCTGATACAGAGTCACCTTTTAGCCCTACCTGTGCACGTCCTTTGGTAGCAGAGGAGCTGTGGTTTTGTTCACTTGGCTTCTATTCTGGGCCAACTAATGCTGAAATTCAGAGGTTATATCTGAGTTGACATTCATACATTACATGTATGGGCCTACTCTAAATTTATTAACAAAGCATTCTATGTACTTCCTGAAAAGGACGTCAAGAAAAGACTAACACTTGGAATGAGAGAAAGACACTGGTATAGGTCTTATTGACAGCAAAATTTCATTATAGTCAGTTAAAGCTAAGTATTACAGAGGAGGCAGTTGTTTTTTTTTTTTTAATGTATTTATTTTTATATATTTTTTATTTTTGAGACAGAGTTGTGCTCTTGTCACCTAGGCTGAAGTGCAGTGGCATATCTCGGTTCACTGCAATCACTGCCTTCTGGGTTCAAGCGATTCTTCTGCCTCAGCCTCCCAAGTAGCTGGGATTACAGGCATGTGCCACCATGCCTGGCTAATTTTTGTATTTTTGCTAGAGACAGGATTTCACCATGTTGGCCAGGCTGGTCTTGAATTCCTGACCTCAGGTGATCCTCCTGCCTTGGCTTCCCAAAGTGCTGGGATTACAGGCGTGAGCCACCACCCCTGGCCCATTGTTTTATAATAAGAGCATGATAAGGACTAAGGCAAGGTGACTGTTTAACTTTATGAGAAACTGCCACACCAATTTCGAAAGAGGTTGTACCATTTTACCTGTCCTCTAGCAGTGTACACAAATTCCAGGCACTCTATTTCCTCACCAACTTTTGGAACTGTCAAACTTTCCAATTTTAGCCATACTAATGGATGCATAGTGTTATTACATTGTATTTTAAATTTGCATTTCTTGGATACCAATGATGTGAACAATTTTTCATGGCCTTATTGGTCATTAACTAATAGATCTTTTTGTGAAGTATCTGTTAAAATTTTTAGCTCAGTTTTGTTATTGGGTCATTTGTTTTTAAATTTAATATATGTTAGGATATACACACAGATACTATATATCTCAAATAAAACTCCTGTGTCAGATGTGTGAGTTGTTAATATTATCACCCAGTTTGTGAATTCATTTTCTTTTAAACAGAATCTTTAAAACTTTGATGGCATTTATTTTATCAGTTTCTTCTATGCTTAGTGGTTTCTAAATTCAGTATTAGCAATCTCTGCCTAAAGTTAGAAAGGTATTAAGGTTAGAAAGATATCTTTCTGTGTTTTCTTCTGGAAGATTGGTAGATTTTTCTTTTAGAGTTAAGCCTATGATCCAGTTTTTTTTTTTTCCCCCATACTCTGAAGTATTGGGTTAATGTTTAGTGTTTTGTTTTTCCATATAGATAACCAGTTGTTCTCACATCATATTGAAAAATCTTTCCTTTTTTTGTTGAATTGTTCTGAAAGCAGCCCAAAAATTAATTCTATGAATGTAGATCTATTTCTGCATTCCCTGCTCTGTTCATCTGTTTATCTGTCTTTAGTCCAGTACCACTTTATCCTGGTTAACATAGTTTTAAAGTTTAAAGTAAGTCATGAAATCAAATACTGTATGTCTTCCCCCTTTTTTCTTTTTGAAGATTGATTCAACTATTTTAGGAGCCATATTTATTTTTCATATAGATTGTAGTATCAGCTTGTCCATTTCTACATAAAAGCCTGCTGATATTTTGATTGTATTTAATTTATAAATCAGTCTGGGGAAAGTTGAAATCTTTACAATACTGAGTTTTCCAATCCATGGACATAATATATCTCTCCATTTATTTAGATCTTAACATTTTTCAGCATTTTTTCTTTTAGATTTGATTGTACAACTCTTGCATACATATTGTTAAATGTATGCCTAAATGTTTTGTTTTTGATGCTATTGTAATAGTACTTTTTATTTTTTAATTTGTTTTTTGAGACAGAGTCTCTCTGTCACTCAGGCTGCAATACAGTGGAGTGATCTCGACTCACTGCAGTCTCCACCTTCCGAGTTCACGTGATTCTCCTGCCTCAGCCTCCAGAATAGCTGGGATTACAGGTCCCCACTACCACACCTGGCTAATTTTTATAGTTTTAATAGAGACGGGGTTTCTCCATGTTGACCAGGCTTGTCTCGAACTCCTGACCTCAGATGATCCAACCGCCTCAGCCTCCCTCCCACAGTGCTGGGATTACAGTCATGAGCCACCACACCCGGCCTGTAATAGTACTTTTTAAATTTTCATTTTCCAGTTGTTCATTGAAAATGCTATTAATTGATTTTTATATATTGATCTTGACCTTTTGAACTTTAGAGTGGTGTTTGTTTGTTTAGTTTCTTAGGATTTTCCATATGCTTGATTGTGTCTCCATGATAAAACAGATTTTTACTTCTTCCTTTCTAAATTTCATAACTTTAATCACTTTTTACTGTCCATTTCACTCTTTTGGACCTCCAGTACCATGTTCTGTAGAAGTTATGAGAGCAGCCATCTTTGTGTTGTTTCCAAATTTAGAGG
>NW_012102299.1:3717264-3718453 GCF_000951045.1 Mandrillus leucophaeus | reverse complement strand
GTGAATGAAGGTATTAAATGCTTATTTTCAGAAAAAAATACATAATTATAATATCATTTTAAACACTATGTATCAGTATTTAAGCAGGTTTATAATATACCAGTAGCCACAGTTGCTAAAATGAAAATCATTTAAATTATGATTTTAAATGATATGAACATGATTTGTATGTTGGTAGTACTATATTATTCTACAATAAATGAAAATTATAAAGCCTTCTTGTGAGAAGTGCTGCTCCTAAAACAGACTGTGTCTAAAATTTTCTTTGTGTCTGTCACCTAACATAGAATCCCAGAAAATCCCTTGAAGGATGTTTTCAATGGTCTTGAGAAAAGTAGTGATGAGTTATCACACATACAATCAGGTCATTCAGAATCATCCTGGCTTGTGGTATATAGAGGGTGTAATATTTATTCAAAAGTGAATAAAATAGCACATAATTGTTACATTTTACAGTGAGACTTTATGCTTTTTTAAAGCTGATGAAAAACAGGATTCACCTCAAACTTTCATTACAATTTAAAAACTATATAGCAAAGGCCTGAAATGTATATGCCTCGTATGAAGTCTTAGTGGATCAATTCAGGGTAATTCATTGCTTCTGCTCCTCAGAAGCCAGTGTGAAAAGGAAAGACTGAAGTACATGATGTAAGGCAGTTTCCCAAATTGAGTTCTCGGGAACACTGCTAAGAATTAGTATTGTCCTGCAGTGCGTTATGATACTCTAGAGTCAGACCACCTGTGTTGAAATTCTGGTTTCTGCGCATCCTAATTCTGTGAAAAGTAAATCTCTCTGAGCCTCAATTTCTTTATATTTAAAGTAGACACAATAATACCACTACCTCATAAGGTTGTTTTAAAGTACTCAGCACAGTTATTGGCATATATACCTAATATGAAATGCTCAATAAATATTAACTCATTATTTCCATAAGATTTTCATAAGTATTATTTGACAAAGGCTTTTTATCGTCAAATAAGTATCATTCATGGCTGGATTAAACAAAATCAAGTTACTTTAGTTACGACCCATTCAAGTATTTAATACGTGAACATTTGACAGGAATATCTGCAGGAAATTGGATTATAGTGGCAGGATGTTTTCATATGTATTTGACTCCAGATTTCTTAAGTATGGAGCTTTTTGTGGGGATTGTCTTCTGAGGGATGTATCCTGGGGAATAATTTT
>NW_012102299.1:3708507-3715819 GCF_000951045.1 Mandrillus leucophaeus | reverse complement strand
ATGAATGTAGATCTATTTCTGCATTCCCTGCTCTGTTCATCTGTTTATCTGTCTTTAGTCCAGTACCACTTTATCCTGGTTAACATAGTTTTAAAGTTTAAAGTAAGTCATGAAATCAAATACTGTATGTCTTCCCCCTTTTTTCTTTTTGAAGATTGATTCAACTATTTTAGGAGCCATATTTCTTTTTCATATAGATTGTAGTATCAGCTTGTCCATTTCTACATAAAAGCCTGCTGATATTTTGATTGTATTTAATTTATAAATCAGTCTGGGGAAAGTTGAAATCTTTACAATACTGAGTTTTCCAATCCATGGACATAATATATCTCTCCATTTATTTAGATCTTAACATTTTTCAGCATTTTTTCTTTTAGATTTGATTGTACAAGTCTTGCATACATATTGTTAAATGTATGCCTAAATGTTTTGTTTTTGATGCTATTGTAATAGTACTTTTTATTTTTTAATTTGTTTTTTGAGACAGAGTCTCTCTGTCACTCAGGCTGCAATACAGTGGAGTGATCTCGACTCACTGCAGTCTCCACCTTCCGAGTTCACGTGATTCTCCTGCCTCAGCCTCCAGAATAGCTGGGATTACAGGTCCCCACTACCACACCTGGCTAATTTTTATAGTTTTAATAGAGACGGGGTTTCTCCATGTTGACCAGGCTTGTCTCGAACTCCTGACCTCAGATGATCCAACCGCCTCAGCCTCCCTCCCACAGTGCTGGGATTACAGTCATGAGCCACCACACCCGGCCTGTAATAGTACTTTTTAAATTTTCATTTTCCAGTTGTTCATTGAAAATGCTATTAATTGATTTTTATATATTGATCTTGACCTTTTGAACTTTAGAGTGGTGTTTGTTTGTTTAGTTTCTTAGGATTTTCCATATGCTTGATTGTGTCTCCATGATAAAACAGATTTTTACTTCTTCCTTTCTAAATTTCATAACTTTAATCACTTTTTACTGTCCATTTCACTCTTTTGGACCTCCAGTACCATGTTCTGTAGAAGTTATGAGAGCAGCCATCTTTGTGTTGTTTCCAAATTTAGAGGGCAAGCTTCAGTTTTTATATATAGGATTTTTTCGTAGATGACCTTTATTTTCATGAGCGTTTTTTTTCATTTTTAGTTTGCTGAGAATTTTTTTTATGAATGTGTTGAGTTTTGTTTGATTCTTAACTGGATCTATTGAGAGGATTATATGTTTTTATTTTTAATCTCTCAGTGTGATGATTTATACTTACTGATTTTGAAATGTTCATCCAATTTTGCATGCCCAGAATAAGCCCTCATATTGTCATGATTTATTGTCCTTTGTATATATTACTGGATTTGATTTGCCAATATTTTGTCGCAGATTGTTGTTCATGTTAAGAATTTTTTTCTTTTTTCTTTTCTTTTCTTTTTTTTTTTTTTTTTGAGATGGAGTTTCCCTCTTGTTGCCCAGGCTGGAGTACAGTGGCGCAATCTCAGTTCACTGCAACCTCCACCTCCCGGGTTCAAATGATTCTCCTGCCTCAGCCTCCTGAGTAGCTGGGATTACAGGCACCTGCCACCACACTGGCTAATTTTTCTTTGTATTTTTTTTTTTTTTTTTTAGTAGAGACGGGGTTTCACCAAACTTTGCTCATATCTTTGTTCATGAAGGATGCTGGTTTGTAGCATTCTTTTCTTGTAATGCTGTGACTAATGTCAGGGTTTAGCTGGTCTCATTACATGAGCTGGATAATGTTCCCTCTTCTGTGATTATGTGAAAGCCTATGAGTAAAACTGGTATTATTTCTTGCTCAAAAGAATTACTCATATATCTATCTGGGCTGTTGTTTTCTTTTTGGGAAAGCTGTTAATTATGAATTCAGTGTCCTTTTTAGTATTGAGATGTTCTGTTTCTTCTTGTGGCAGTTTTGGCTTTCAAGGCATTTTTTTTCTATTTCATCTAAGTTGTCACATTATTGGCATACTTTTCTTTAGATTATTTCCTATTATCCTTTTAATGTCTGCAGGATTTTTAGTGATGCTCCACTGTCACTCCTGATGTTAGTGATTTGTGTTTTGCCTGTTTTTGTCCTTCATCAGTCAAGATAAGGGTTTCTCAATTTTGCTAATTTTTTCAATGAACATATTTTTATTGACTTTTCTCTGTTGTTTATATATTTTGTTTTATTTACTTTATTTTTATACTTATTTTCCTCTTTTTGCATACTTTGCATTTCATTTTCTTTTTTGTCAATCATCCTAAAGTATAAGCTGTATCATTGATTTTTAAGTAATTCTTCTTTTCCAATATAAGTATTCTGAGCTATGAATTTTACTCATAGGATTACTTTAAATCCAACAAATGTTGAAATGTTGAGTTTTTGTTATTATTAAGTTCAAAATATTTTCTAATTTCTCTCTTCATTTCTTTTTGACCTAAAGGTTATTTTGACATGTGTTAATTTAAACATACTTGGAATTTTCTAGATTGCTTTACTACATTATATATGAAAATTCATTTGAATTTTAGTGTTGGCTTTATGTTCACTCTTGATAAAGTTATTCGTAACATTTCATGTTGTCATTTAAGTTTAGCTAATGTAAAAAATTAGAAACGAAGATAAAAGTCTGGGAGCAGGTGTCTCCGACTTAGAACTACCTGAAAGAACTACATTATGGAGTGGAGAAACATAGGTTTTTGTTCTAGATAGACCTGGGTTCAAGTTCTGGACTCAGTGCTGGCTGTGTATATCAACTGGTACAAGCCTTCCTTTTCTTATCCTTCAAGTACAACTTCCAGGGTATCTGTGAAAACTGAGGGAATGGGGACTGAGAGCTTTGTCACAGTGCTGCACACTTGATTCTAATTTCTAATCTCTTATTTAGTTCCGATGTATCCAAAGAACATACCTTGCATGATTTTATTCTTTTTAAGCTTATTGGTACTTTAAAAAAGAAGTATTTGCAGACTGCCTATCTTGGTAAACGTTTGCTATGCATTTGAAAAAGACTCATGTTTGGTAGTTTGAAGTGTGATGTCCAGTGAATGTCAACTAAGATGATTGGTGTCAATGTTGTTCATGTCTTCAATATCCTTACTGATTTTTCCAATATACTTTGTTATTCAGTTATTAAAAGAGAGAATGGTGTTGAAATCTTTATGTATAATAGGGATTTTTCCAATTCTTTCTTCAGTTCTGCCAGTATTTGTTTCATGTATTTTGGAACTGTGATATTTAATACATGCTTATTTAGGATTGACATGTCTTTTTGATGAATTGACTCTTACATTGTGAAATGTCCATTTTTTTCTGTTAATATTCTGTGTCTAATATGAATGTAGCCATTCCAGCCTTTTTGTTGTTGTTGTTGTTGTTGTTGTTGTTGTTGTTGTGGGGACGGAGTCTTGCTTTGTCGTCCAGGCTGGAGTGCAGTGGCGCGATCTTGGCTCACTGCAAGCTTTCTTATAATTAGTATATGTTTTTACCATTCTTTTATTTTACCTATCAGCATCTTTATACTGTTATACTTTATACTTAATGTATATCTCTTATTTACAGCATATTATTGGATATTGGATCCAATCTGATCATTTCTACTTTTTAACTTGAATGTTTAATCCATTTTTCTTTAATTATGAATATGACTGCCTTTAAGTTTGCCATCTTGCTATTTGTTGTCTACCTGTCTTTATTTTTATCTCCTTTAGATTAATTGGTATTTTCATTGTATTTTATTTTATCACTTTTTTGGGGACTTTTGGCTCTTCCTCTTTGTTTGGGGCTTGTTTTGTTTTGTTTTCTCTAGAGTTTATAATATTTTCCCTAAACTTATCGGTTTGTCTTGAATTAATCACTTTACATATTTTATGAGAAACTTGCTATGGCATATTTCCATTTCTTCCCTGTCATCCTTTGTGTTGTGCTATAATACATTTTGGTTTTGCATGAGTTACAGGTACCACAATGTATTGTGAAAGTTTGGCTTTAAATAACTGTCTTCTAAGAAGTTAAGAACTGATAACATTTTTAAAATTTATTTGCTTATTTTTTATTTCTGACACTGTCCATTCTTGGTAACCTTTTAATCTAAAGAACTATTTAATGTTTCTGGTGATGTACATCTGCTGGTGACAAATTCTCTTTATTTTAATCTAAAAATGTCTTATTTCATTTTAATTTTTATATTTCAAAACTCTACTAAGAAAGTTTTCAAATATATGGAAGATTTTAAGGAATTACACAGTGAGCAGTAATTCAACCTACCTAGATTCTACCATTAACATTTTGTTATCTTTGCTTTATCACATATCGATTCATTCTTCTGCCAGTACATCAATCCTTCTTATTTTCTGATACATTTCAAAGTAGATGCAGACATCAGTAAACATTTAAGCTCCTTATCATTATCAATATTTTAATATTTATTTGTAAGTTTCTTTTCTAGGTAAAATTTGCATAGAATAGCAAATTACATAATTCAAGTGTACCATTTGATAATTTTTGAGAAATACATATATATGCATTATCTAATATCCTATTAAGATAAAGAATATTACCATTACCAGAGAGTAACATTCTTCCCCCATCAGTCAATCCCTTCTACCCCCACCTTTCTCACCTCCTCCAACGGTACAACTGTTTTTATTTCCTTTTTAGAATAATTTTTTTTTATATTCTAGAACTTTATGTATGTGGACTCATACCGAATGCACTATTGTAGAACTGTACTTTCACTCAGCAAATGTTCTTGATATTCACGCATGCTGTTGTGTGTATCAGGCATTTGCTCCTTTTGTTTGCCATGGAGTGGTTTTGGTTTGCTTTTGTTTTGTTTAAGAATGCAGAATGATTTGTTTATTCATTCTCTGGGTGGTGAGCATTTGGGTTGTTATCAGTTTTGGGGTCTTTTGAATAAAGCTTCTGTGAACTTTCTTATCCACGTGTCTTAATGGACTGCTGCTTTTCCTTCTCTGAGATGAATACCTATGAGTGGAATTACTGACTTAGTTTTATTAGAAACTGTTAGACCTTTTTTTTTTGCTCCAAGTGGCTATATCATTCTATATTCCTCCATCAACATATTTACATCTTAAGGATTTGGTGTTGTCAGCCTTCTTCATTTTAGCAATTATAGGTGAGTGTATGGTGGTATCTTATTGTAGTTTAATTCTTCATTTCCCTGATGTCTCTAAATATTGAGCACTTACTCTTCACGTGCTTATTGGCCATCTGTATGTCTTTTGTGATGTGACTGTTCAAACATTTTGTTCATTTTATAAATAGTTTGTATTTTATTGTTGAGTCTTAGCAGTTCTTCATCTGTCCTGGATACCAGTCCTTTGTCAGACACATGTTTTGCAAATACTTTTTCCCAGTCTGTTGCATGACAATTTGTTTTTGTAGTGGTGTATTTTAATGAGCAGAGGTTCTCATTTTTATGAGATGTAATTTATTAACTTTTTCTTTAATGATTATTAATTTCTGTGTTCTAAGAAAGCTTTGCTTACCCATAGTCATGAAGGTTCAGCTGTGTTTAGGCCAATAGTCCATCTCTTTTCTTTTTTTTAATGAATGGTGTGTAGTAGAAATGGAAGTTCAATTTTCCTTTCATAGTGATATCCAGTTGTTCCAGCACAATTAATTGGAAAGATGTTTACTTCCTCATTATGTTCCTCTGGTGCCTTTGTCAATATTTTCACAGGATATGTTGAAAGTGTATCTATTTCTTTTCTTTCAGCCCTTTAAGGTAGTCCGTTGTCTCCTGGCTAACTTATTTAAAATGCAAGCGGGGCAGTTTTTGTTGTTGTTGTTGTTCTTGATTATTTTTGTGCCCTTTATATATTTGTTACATGTTTTTCTTTGGCAGATTTTAAGATCACCTTTTCTTTATTGATTTTGAAAATCAAATTATGATAGCCTGTGGTGTCATTTTTGTGTGTGAGTGTCTTACTTAGAGTTTATTAAACTTCTCAGTTCTATATGTTTATATTTTTCCTTTAATGTGAACAATTTTCAGCCATTTTCTCTTCAAATATATCCACTTTTCTCCCTCACTCTTTCTCTTCTTTCAGGACTCTAGTTAAAATTAGGATCGACCACTTCTATCCAATTAGTGGTGCCCACATGTCGCTGAAGTTGTCGTTTTTTTTGTTTCTTCCTTTTTCATCCTTTTCCCCTGTCTATGTTTGTGTAGTTTCCAGTGTATGCTGGCCATTTTCTTTGTGATGTCTAATCTATAGCATTTTCTTTATTTCAAAATTGCATTTTTCAGCTTTTGAATTTCCATATCTTCATTGAAGGGTCCCTATTGATATTTTCTATTCGCTGTTCACAATGTTCATGGTTTAAAAACATTGAACAAATACACATAGAATACTCATTTTTAGGTGGTCATCTGATAATTCCACCATTTTTGTCCATTTTTATTCTGTTTTGATTAGCTATCTTTTTATTAGCTAATAGGGACTTTCTTGCTTTTTTATCTAGCTTTTTAAAAATTATATGCTGGATGTTATGGGTGTTACAATTTTGAGTTCTGAATTTTGGAAGACAGTGTTAAATTTTGTTCTAGCGGGTAATTAAATTACATGCATAACTGCTTGCTTTTTAATAAGCGTCTTATCTTTGTTAAAGCAGGTCTAAAATAGCCTTTTGTGTAGAGTTAGATTGGACCTACTTCTAAAGCATGTCATACTTGGAGTCTCTAATTAATATTGGGGAGCTAAACAAAATCTCTTCACTCCGAGTGGTCTGTACTCAACTGTCTCACAGCCCTTCGTGTGCTCCTAGAGTTGATCTGTTCCCAGCTATTCTTTGCCTAACCTTTTAAAGTATTCCCCGAAATACGTGTAGCTTTGTATTTGGCCAAAGACTCGAGGTAATCTTGTGCAGATTTCTAGAGTCCCATCTCTAAATAGTTCTCTTGTCTATAAATGCAATCCGACTCAACAGCGCCTTGAACTCTAATTTCTATCTCCTTAGCTCAGTGTGACCATTTTCTTATTTTGGCTTTCTCCTTTCTGTGCCACAGTTTAAAAGGTGCCTTGAATCAAAAAGCCAGCCGGGCGCGGTGGCTCACGCCTGTAATCCCAGCACTTTGGGAGGCCAAGACAGGCGGATCACGAGGTCAGGAGTTCGAGACCATCCTGGCTAACACGGTGAAACCCCCCGCCCCCCATCTCTATAAAAATACCAAAAAAAAAAAAAAATGCTGGACTTGGTGGTGGGTGCCTGTAGTCCCAGCTACTCGGGAGGCTGAGGCAGGAGAATGGCGTGAACCCGGGAGGTGGAGCTTGCAGTGAGCCGAGATTGCGCCACTGCACTC
>NW_012102299.1:3675165-3708457 GCF_000951045.1 Mandrillus leucophaeus | reverse complement strand
CTGAGGCAGGAGAATGGCGTGAACCCGGGAGGTGGAGCTTGCAGTGAGCCGAGATTGCGCCACTGCACTCCAGCCTGGGTGACAGAGCAAGACTCCATCTCAAAAAAAAAAAAAAAAAAGCCAGAGTGATCGTGGGCTTTACCTTTTTTTGTCTTTTTCTCTCACAGATCACGTTCCTTTGTTACCAGTTGTCCAACTTTTTTACAAACTGTATTTTAGATATGAAAGGAAGGCTAGTCCAGTACTCAGTACTAGTTACTCCTCTAAGAACAGAAGCTGAAGTCCAAAGTGCACGTTTTAACACACTATAATAGCCAAATCAGTAACATCTGCTAGTCAGTTTAGTCATAGGTCTCTGGTTTATCATAATTTTAATAAAGCATTCCCTTTGTTTACAACTCAGGGGAATGGCCATTACCACAGTTCCAAAAATTATCCATCAGTCCCAACAATTTAGCACGGACTAGCCATGGGTTCTGTGGCAGGGGACACTTGGAAGTGCAAGCAACTGGCATTTAGTTGGAACATGCAGTGGACAGCAAGGCTCCAACTGCAATGATAAAGATGACGAAAATCATTCAGATTTCCTAGAAGAAACATGATCGTAGAGCAAGAACTCAAAACAGGGAAAACACCAAGAGCTAACCAAGGTGGTTACTTGGAAATTTGGGCTTTGAAGCCAGTTATTTACATGGAACTCCAAAAATGATGGAAAAAATTCCGATTCAAGAAGTAACAACAATCAAGTAGCTAAATTTGGCTACATCCTGAATCAGATTGTTAGTAAAATCAATGAGAGAGGGAGCTTAGGAGTCCAGTTTGGTCATATTGCATCACGTCTTTCTGATAGGAAATTCTTTAATCTGGGATTGCATCTGAGCGAAATCTTTTTGTCAAAACACCTGAGGGTCCAGCTAGGCAGTCAGCAAATATAGTCTAAGGGTCACTCTTTCCCTGTAAGCCAGCACTGCTTTACCTGAAAGCCCTGTAGAGAACTTCTTGCATGTGACTTAAGCTATTTAGAAAATCCAGCTAGTAGATTATTTAAGAGTTCGATATGTTAAGTAGCATTAGTGACTCCTTGTTATCAAGATAGCTCTACAAAATACAATCTGTAAATATGACACATGACTGTATGACACAAAACAGAATTAAAATGCCCCATTAGAAATAAAATGGGCAGTAGTAAAACGAATGGGGCAGAGGGAAATTTATGAGGGTAATTGATCTCTCGGTCATTAAGCAAGCTCTCTTACTGGCATTTTAAAAAAATCTATTTCAGGTAAGTGCAGCCAACAACAACCTCCACCCCCATTACAAAATGTTCATCCAGAGGGAGCCAAAATAACTGAACAAATAATGAAAATAACAGTGGAAATTACCCTATTGTACTGTTAACATAAAGTACTGAGAAATACCAAGGACACAGTGATTTTCATGCCAGCTATCCAAATAGATCTTAGTAAATTTTCAGCAACTGCACTATCATAGCTTCTGGAATTTATGATGGAGTTTTCGTATTTTAAGGTGCCATTATTCATGGAAGGAGTACAAGAGTACCTGATAATAATTTTGCACTCCTTAGTCCCATGCTATACCTGTGGCAGGATTAATATCCTCAGTTTAGGGTAATAAAATCAAAACTCTGTGATTTGCCCTTTAATAAGAGAACTTCAGTTTCAGCTCCAGGCTGCTTACCATTTTCTGCTTTGAAGAGGTACCTTTTTAAAAAATGATTTCATAGATGTGAGGCTGATCTGGCTGTAACATCTGTCACCCCATTAATCACCAGGGTAGATTCAGCTGATCTGGCTCGCGAGGCCGGTGTCCCCTTCCTCTCTCACTGCTCCACGTGACTCCTTCGCGAAGCTGTGCCCTCAGTAGAAGAGGACGACCATCCACAATAGAAGGGGACTGGTCTTTGGTCAAGGGTGTAAGGGTAGCTGTGCTCCCCTGCTAGAACCTCCAAACAAGCTGTCAAGGTTCATAAATGTGATTTTATTACAACTGTTGTATGATCAATAATTGAGCTTCATCGTGATGGTGTTCAAAGATCCCTGCACTTTGGAGTCAGGGAGCCTCTATAGCAATCCCAGCTTTGAATGAGATTCTTCTAAGCTGTGTCTCAGCAAACATTTAACATCTACAGTGTTCTAGGTGCTTACAGAAGCCTTCCCTCACCGTGTTATACAGCACACCTCCCTTGCTCCAGTCCCACCCTTCAATTATCTCTATCACATTACCATGATTTGTTTCTCTTATAGCACTAATCGCTATTTAAAATTAACCAGCTGATTTATTTCTTTACATATTTACTGCCCTGAATTAGAATATTAGCCACAAAAGGGCAGAGACCCTTTCCGTCTTATTTACCGTTGGATCCCCAGAAGTTTCTGGCAAATGGTAGATGTCAATAAATAATAATCAAATTGACTAATACACAATTTAAGTCACTCCTGCTTCAGATCCAGTAAATACACTGTTCCTCCTTCAGATACTTAAACTTCATTATCACAAGCTAAGAAATCAACTAAACAAAATTGTGAAACATAATTTAGTAATAGGCTTCTAAATACCCTAGAAGTGTAAAATCTTATATCTGGAAATGTGCATTGAGATAGTAGGCATTCTAGGGATATCATGGATGAAAAAGACATAATCTCTACCTGAAAGACTGTAAAGGTATAGTTTATGGGGAATGAGAGGGAGTGAAGAAGCTGGCCTGTAGACAAATTACAACATAATAAGTAATGTTGTAATCAAATGATAAACAAAGGGAAGAGTAAGAATTTCTACAAGGGAGAGCCAGGTTGCAATAAAAATTTTATTCTATTAAAGCTTATGTAAAATAATGACATTCGAACATGGACTTGGAAACTAAAAAGAGAAAGGACTTCCAGCCAGAAGTCACAGCATGAGAAAAAGGCATCATATTAAATCTTCCTGATGTTTTTGATGAAAAAGCAATGGTAAATAAGAAAGGAAGGAAGGTGGTTAGTAATTTGGTTGCGACAGACCTTGATTGTAGGGCTAATGAGTTAAGATCTGGTTTTTAAGTAATTGAGAATTACCTCACTCTATTTCTGATACTTCCAAAGAAACTGCAGAGGTGCCTATAATATAAAAAATAAGTAGATAAATGCGGAAGTCTGTGTATCACCAGATATTGCAAGTTCATCTCTAGAGTATGTACTGAAGAACTGTGAGCGTGGGAGATCACTTCCAGAACCAAGCATATCCAGCATTTGGTGGATATCCTCTGCTTCTGCACAGTGAAAATAATGTTTTTGAGGCCTATTTCCAAGTGGAAAGGAAAGATAATTAAGTTCCTTTCATACTACACGAGACAAGAGAAGGAAACGAAAACCAATGGAAAAACATTAAGGTTTTTACTCAAATCAGCTGCATCAGCAATTAAAATTCTACCAATGCCACGGACTTCTTCAGGTAGCAACGAGAACTCCATCCCAAGACACGGACAGAGGATGGGGTGATAATTTTCAAAACTATTTTTAAGGAGATTTAGGTGTCAAATTGTGACTTGAATTAGATGACCTTCTAAGCCCTTCCTGATGTTACGGTTCTATTTTCATTTATAGATCATCAAAGGCTATTCAAATACAAAACACTTTCTGTGCCAGGTGCTGGAAACAAAAAGATAGGTAGAACACAGTCTGGTATTTTAAAATAGTGCTTAAACTCTACAATGATGTCTCTGATTGTTCATACATAGGCAGGCGCATAGCTAAGCTGCTGGGCTTATCCAGCCATTTGCCGGGATGATGGGTCACTGTGGTCACCACACAGAAATCAATTCTGTTTCTTTGTTGTTCGTTCCAGTGCCGGCTCCAAGATACACAGTGGAACTGGCTTGTGGTTTTGGAGCCACAGTCCTGCTAGTGGTGATTCTCATTGTTGTTTACCATGTTTACTGGCTGGAGATGGTCCTTTTTTACCGGGCTCATTTTGGAACAGATGAAACCATTTTAGGTAAGTAACAGAAATATGACATAAACCTCTTGTACTGTCATCTTTAGAAAATATGTTGGGGAAAAAAAAAGAAAACATATTGATTTGAAAAACCTAAATTAACTGGAAGATTTAAGCAGGCTAACTTTAATTTCAGCCCTTGCTATTAAAAATCTTTCCAAAGATTATTATTCTGTTTTCTTGGATTAATTAGTGAGTTGCTCTAAATTAACAGTGTCCAAATAGAAATATAATGCGAGCCACTTATCTTCTTAAAATTTCCCAGTGACCACATGTGTAAAAGTAAAAAGAAACACGTAAAAATAATGAATTGACTAAATATGTTTGTAATACTATTTTTTAGCATGCAATTAATATTAAAAAGTTAATGAGATATTTTACAGTCTTTTTTTGGTACTAAAAATGTTCCAAATGTAAAATGTATTCTACTGTATCCTCATAGCACATCTCAATTCAAACCAGCCACATTTCGGTGAGCAATAGACTCGTGGCTCACGGCTGCTGTATTGGACAGTGCTGATCCACACTCCTTGTACTCAGACAGCGATCTGTGAACCAGCAGCAACATCATGTGTAGCTGAGTAGAAGAAGAATCTTAGACCTAGCCGCTACTGACTCAGAATCTACATTTAAACCATATTCCCAAGTGATTCATGTGTACGTTGACATTTAAAAAGCACGGCTCTAGTGCAAATTTGCCTAGTGAAAAGAATAGAGCATTTAAACATACAAATTCGTAGGTCCACACCATAAAGATTTGAATTCAGTAGGCTTATGGAAGAAACACAGAATCGATAGCTTTTAATGAGACGTGATTTTTCTAATTAAGCAACTTTGTGAACGATCGGTCCATTAAATCTAATTATATTTTTAATTTTAGTTCTTTTCAGATATAAATAATTCAGGCAGTTTCACAAAGTTTTGCTCAATTTGTAATTTTAATGTATTAATGAGTAATATGCTTGGACGGGAAGTTGAAATTTTCTGTACAGTATTAATTGCCAGTCCCTATGATTTACCTTCGGGCTTTGTTAATTTACAGTTGAATGGGACAAACCTCACTCTTTTTCCACTATAAAGCAACCTGTAAGATGAGAGTTGAGGATATATCAGATAACATTCAAAATTATACCTTCAAATAGTCGTTTTGCCTGGAGACTTGTTGCAAGTAGAAAATCGCACTGGAATCTGTCTCATAATGAAAATGTCTAATATGCAGAAGTTAGACTTAAGAAAAAAATGTAATGGTATTAAGAAACTTTCCTAATTTGCATTGTATCTGTGTTCCTTTTGCTAGATGGGAAAGAGTATGATATTTATGTATCCTATGCAAGGAATGCTGAAGAAGAAGAATTTGTATTACTGACCCTCCGTGGAGTTTTGGAGAATGAATTTGGATACAAGCTATGCATCTTTGACCGAGACAGTCTGCCTGGGGGAAGTAGGTATTTCAGATGAGTACAAATGATGCTACCTTGAAAGGCAGAGAGAATCATTAGTTTTGCATTATGGGCGAGAGTCGTGGCACAGCATCTTTGGATATTTAATGTCCGATGCTCTTTGATGTAACAGACTCCTCTAGAAATAAAACTACACTGGAAGATGTATACTATTCAACTCAGTTTATGGTATTAAAATATTTTCCCTTGTAATCTTTCAGAGCTGCATGTCAGAAAAGTGTGGAGGCACAGTGAATTAGAGCTCTATTAAAGGGCCGTAGCTTTAAACAGCCTGTTTATTCACATTCAGATTTTTCAGTTTAGGCTAATTTGCAGTGGTTTGTCTAGAATTGTTTCGATTTGTTTTGTTTTTGGAAAGACAGAGGTTTACTTGGTTTTACTAAAACTGAGTAGCAGAAGAGTGTGTGTCGAATTTTTCCATATGTGATTCACTGATAATAATTACAGTATTTTCCTATGGCATTTGCTCTTTTTTTTCCCCATCACTTTTCTTTTCAAGCAAAATAGTGCTACTCAAATTCCCCTTTTCCTTGGGTCTGTTTCTTCTTCCTGTCAACTTATACATTTGAGGGTTACTTTAAAATTTTATAAGAGCCAGTGTAACTAGAAGGTTTAAAAAAAGAAAAAAAGAAATGCTTAAATTCTTGAATGTGTTAAAATAAAAGTACAACTCCTTTTTAGATCCACACAGTAACACACACAGTAATTTTTCATTGGTGTCTTTTTAATAAATGTATGTTACATTCCCAACCCCACTGTTAAACTTTGTCCTGTTGAATTGCTTGTAGTATATCTAATCGTAAGCTTGACAAACCTATTTTATTCCTCTAAAATCCTGTTCACATTCATCATTTAACAGTTTTTTAAAAATATTTTATGGATAATTGAGATAGACTTGAAATTTTATTCTCATTTCGATTTAGTTGGATCAGTTATTTTATCTTCCCAGTCATCATCCAAAAGTCCATCATAAGACATCTCTTTCAGTATAATTTTTCTAGGAAGTTATGACTTAATTATACAGTTAGAGGATAAATTCCACTCATTCTAATGCTTAATTTCCCCAATCACTCATTCACCCATTTGTTTGTTCATACAGCCATTCAATAAATTCTTATCTACCATGGAACTGGGTAAGACCATCCAATAGGGGTTGATAATTCTTTAAAGAATTCACATTCTACATAATTACTCTAAATCTTGCTTTTGTTAATTCACTTTTGCACCCTTTTTTATTCTCCCTGCTGCTCTTACCTAATCTTCTTTGACTCTGGGTCTCTTCCCATGCTTACACATGCTCAGCCTCCAGTGCCACTGCTTGGAACACACAATCATTCCTGGATTCTCCTCCAGGCAGTGCATGCTAGATTTTAATTGCAAGACTTTCCCTACTGTTTCTGAGCCTGAGAAGATTAAGGGGCAAAATGACTTCATGAGGGAATATACCAAGACATGATATAAGTTTCCACAATACTAGTAAGTTACCTAGAGTTGGCAACCATCTGAAATGCAGGTAAAGGACTATGCAATCCTGGATAAGCAGCTGTGAGGAGATGGATTGGTTCCGAGAATTTAGTGACAGGAACTAATCAGGGCCCTTGACAGCAGAATAAAATTACATTGCATTTCCATTTTTCCTGCTTTTTCTTATTTTTTCCTTGAAGAAAGCATTTGCCTGTTAGTGCAAGTAGACACATCATCTAGCAGCTGCCGAAACACAAGGCTTTATAGTAATGATAGGAGTTTGAGGAGAAAGATCCAGCGATTAATTTAGGCTCCAGAGCAGAAAAAAGTAGAAAGCCAACCTGAAGATGTGTTACCAGCCAAAATGTCATTCAGTTGGCTAGATTTTTTTAAGCTTCTATTCCAAAGACAGTGATATGAAGAGTCAGAGAGGTATCCAACAATAGAGAGGGACTTTCAGAAGATGAAGGTCCTTCCCTTTGTTGTCTTGTTCTAGCAAAAAATAAAATTCTGTTGTTTTGATTATATAACATATATCTTTTTGAATGTCCATTTGGTTCTAGAGAGTTTATGCATGGGTTTCTTTGGGGAAGACAGGGCTCATGAGCTGATGTGGCTAGACCATAAGGTGCCACACACATTGAAGAAACTGATTTCAGTATAATGTGTCTCCTTCTTGTGTCTCAAGTATTGCTTTTGAAGATCAAGGTCACAACAATACACTACCTTTTGGCTTCGTGCCTGTTTGGAATTCTTTTTAGAAATATGTGTATATGGTTTCTGGTTTCCCTGAAGACAGTGGTATTTAACGGACAGAGTTTGCAGGTATAAGGATTAAGTTGTTCAAATTTTTGCTGGTAAAAAGTTTCACCTCAGTTCTTAGGCTGGTACCCTAAGTTTCCTACATTTGTTCCTCACACCCCAATGCTTTTGGGGAGTTTTTGGCCAACACTAATCCCCATGGTTGTTTTCTTTCCCAGTTGTCACAGATGAGACCTTGAGCTTCATTCAGAAAAGCAGACGCCTCCTGGTTGTTCTAAGCCCCAACTACGTGCTCCAGGGAACCCAAGCCCTGCTGGAGCTCAAGGCTGGCCTAGAAAATATGGCCTCTCAGGGCAACATCAACGTCATTTTAGTGCAGTACAAAGCTGTGAAGGAAACGAAGGTGAAAGAGCTGAAGAGGGCTAAGACGGTGCTCACGGTCATTAAATGGAAAGGGGAAAAATCCAAGTATCCACAGGGCAGGTTCTGGAAGCAGCTGCAGGTGGCCATGCCAGTGAAGAAAAGTCCCAGGCGGTCTAGCAGTGATGAGCAGGGCCTCTCGTATTCATCTCTGAAAAATGTATGAAAGGAATAATGAAAAGGGTAAAAACAACAAGGGGTACTCCAGGAAGAAAGAGTCCCCCCATTTCGCAGTTTATGGTTTCTTAGGCAAAAACGATGGTCTAAGCCTCCCACTAGGGATAAATTTAGGGTGACTGTGTGGCTGACTATTCCGCTTCCTCAGGCAATACTAAAGTTTAGAATGATATTATCAACGTTCTGTCACCAGTCTGTGATGCCACTGTGTTCTTTGCAGGCAAAGACTTGTTCAATGCGACTTTCCCCTTCTACATTGTCTATCCCTGTTTTTATGTCTCTATTCTTTTTAAAATCCTAACATATGGAGCAGCCTTTCCTATGAATTTAAATATGCCTTTAAAATAAGTCACTGTTGACAGGGTCATGCGTTTCCGAGTATAGTTTCCTTTTTATCTTATTTTTACTCGTCCGTTGAAAAGATAATCAAGGCCTGCATTTGAGCTGAGGATAATGAACTTTTTTCCTCATTCGGCTGTGTAATACATAACCACAGCAAGACTGACATCCACTTAGGATGATACAAAGCAGTGTAACTGAAAATGTTTCTTTTAATTGATTTAAAGGACTTGTCTTCTATACCACCCTTGCCCTCATCTCAGGTCATTTGTGTAATATATGTGAACTTGAAAAATATTTCTTAATTCTTGTTTTTGCTCCAGTCAATTCCTGATTATCTGCAGGTCAACCCACATTTTTCATTCCTTCTCCCTATCTGCTTATATCGCATTGGTCCTTTAGAGTTTGCAGGTGGCTTCACACTTGGTTGAGTCTGAAAGAAAACCCTTAATGGTGCTATAGAGAGGGAGGTGACAGAAAAACTCTCTTAGGGCATTTTTCTGACTCATGGAAAGAACACAGAAAAGGATGTTTGGCAATTTGTCTTTTCAGTCTTAATCTTGCTAATGTGAATACTGGGAAAGCAGTTTTTTCTCATTTGTTTTTGTTGCTCCATTGTGAAGTGTGGAGGTCAGACTTAGTGACCTTGAGAGTCACTTTTGGCATTAATATTCTAGGAGAATTAACTGTATATCCTGTCATCTACTCACTAGTGCAGGAAATATGCTTGCTCCAAATAAGTCAGTATGAAAAGCCACTGTCAATGAAAGTTGTTTTGTTTGTTTTCAGTCATATTTTGCTGTTTTTAAGACTTGGAAAACTAAGTGCAGAGTTTACAGAGTGGTAAATATCTATGTTACATGTAGATTATACATATATATACACACATGTGTATATGAGATATATATCTTATATCTCTACAAACACAAATTATATATATATGCATATCCACACACATACATTACATATATCTGTGTATATAAATCCACATGCACATGAAATATATATATACATATATATAATTTGTGTGTGTGTATGTGTGTATGTGTATGTATATGACTTTAAATAGCTATGGGTACAATATTAAAAGCCACTGGAACTCTTGTCCAGTTTTTAAATTATGTTTTCACTACAATGTTTTGGTGTCAGTGTTTTCTGTACATATTATTTGTTAATTCACAGCTCACAGAGTGGTAGTTGTCATAGTTCTTGCCTTCCCTAAGTTTATATGAATAACTTAACTATTGCTACAGTTTTTCTGGGTTGCAGTGGAATTTGCTGTGCACAGAGCCTCCATGGTCACTGCTAAGCAGTAGCCGGCCATCGGGCATTAATTGATTTCCTACTCCATTCCCAGCAGACACATTTAGAAACTAAGCTATGTTCATCTCAGTGCTCAACTATTTGAACTGTTGAGTGATAGAGGAAACAAATATAACTGTAAATGAGTCTTGGTATCCTGTGAAACACAATAATTCATAATTTAAGAAAGCCCTTATCCCAGTAGCATGAATGTTGATGAACGAATGTAAAATTATATCCTATATTTAAGTGCCCTTCATCACTATTGAAGTTCGTAATAAATCATTTCCCTATATAAGTGTTATTGATTATTTTAAATTGAAAAAAGTTTCACTTGGATGAAAAAAGTAGAAAAGTAGGTCATTCTTGGATCTACTTTTTTTAGCCTTATTAATATTTTTCCTTATTAGAAACCATAATTACTCCCTCTATTAACCCTTCACTTACTAGACCAGAAAAGAGCTTATTCCAGATCAGCTTTGAATATCAATTCTTACATAAGCTTTAGGCAAACAGGGAATAGTCTAGTCACCAAAGGACGATTCTCTTGCCAATGCTGCATTCCTTTTGCACTTTTGGTTTCCATATTTATCCCAAATGCTGTTGGGCACCTCTAGAAATGCCTTGATGTGTTTTCTATTTATATTCCTGCCTTTGGTACTTAATTTTACAAATGCTGTAATATAAAGCATATCAAGTTTAAGTGATATGTATCATTGCAAGAGAATTTGTTTCAAGATTTTTTTTAATGTTCCAGAAGATGGCCAATAGAGAACATTTGAGGGAAATGGGGAAACATACTTGTAATTTAGAGAACAAGAACAAACCATGTCTCACATTTTTTAAAAAAAACTTAATAGTTTTCAATAGATGCTATAAGGACCTTCCATGCCCAGGTTAACAAAGAACTGTGATATGTAGAGTATCTAATTACAAAATCATACAACATTTGTTTAATTCTCTTCTGTATTGTAACTTAGATGATTCCCAAGGATTCTAATAAAAAAATCACTCCATTGTATTGGGAAACAAAAACATCATTCGTTAATTACTTATTTTCTTTCCATAGGTTTTAATATTTTGAGAGTGTCTTTTTTATTTCATTCATGAACTTTTGTATTTTTCATTTTTCATTTGATTTGTAAATTTACTTATGTTAAAAATAAACCATTTATTTTCAGCTTTGAATTTTATTTTGTGCATGTGTTTTATGTCTTTATTTTCACATTTGGTCATAAATGAAAACAGAAAGAATTGATTATTATACTCACAAAGAAATCTGAGTCACATTAGTTAAATTTCATTCTGAGATAAATCTGAGCAAAATGGGAACTTCATATCAAGAACATTTTCTTTACATGTAAGTAAAAGTTACTTAAGTAAAATGAATTGCTCCAGAATACTAGGACATATTTTGTGGGTATATATGTGTTTATGTGTGTATGTGTATGTGTATGTGCATGTGCAGAGAGACAGAAAGACCGTCAGAAAGACGGAGAGATACGGAGAGACAGAGAAAAAGGAGAGAAAGATTATTTTAAAACAAAGGAAAACAAGCTTCTTCCTTTTTACTCAACTTGGAACTTAGGTAGCTTACAGGAATCTTTTTCGTCTGATAGGCTTTAATGCAATCCCATGGTAGTTGCTTTGGAAATAGATAAAATAAAAATAATGTCATGACTTCAATTAATTGATGATCATTTGAATCAAAGATGCATTTCTGTCACAAATTTTGAATAAATCAGTGATGAATATTTGGAAACATATTTTATTTTCAGTTAATAATACAAGTCCATAGTGATAGGAATGCCTTTTTGCTTTTAAAAAAATCCCTGGCCGGGCGCATTGGCTCACGCTGTAATCTCAGCACTTTGGGAGGCAGAGGCGGATGGATCAAAAGATCAGGAGATCGAGACCATCCTGGTCAACATGGTGAAACCCTGTCTGTACTAAAATACAAAAAAATTAACCAGGCATTATGGTGTGCGCCTGTAGTCCCAGCTACTCGGGAGGCTAAGGCAGGGGAATCACTTGAACCTCGGAGGCGGAGATTGCAGTGAGCTGAGATTGCACCACTGTACTGCAGCCTGGTGACAAAGCGAGACTTCAGGAAAAAAAAAATCCTATTTGTTCATTTTACTGAGCCCCATAACATACTCAGAATTGGTTAGCTTAGTAAAAATTTTTCTACTGAAGAATTAATTTTCCTCTTGCAAACCAGTCCCGAAAGTGTAGGCTTAGGATCAACAGATCAAAGTTCCAAGGAAACAGATTTCTTCTCAGTTAGAAAATAGCTATAAAGCAGAATTCGACACTGATGGAATTCACTATCTTTGGAAATACAGGTCTGCCATTACCAGAGGTATACAAGCAGTTATTTGATAGATTTTCATTGAGATTTTGTATATGAGTTTTTTGCATTGGATAAGTGGTTTTGAATCTGAAATTGTTTCCAACCCTGAAATGTTAAGTGACCTATTAGAACATACTGGTGACTCTTTGGAAGATTGAACTTCAGCATTTTGCATATGATCTACCTGGCTGTGATTAACCTTCCTTAAACTCTCAAGATATTTTTTTCCATTATATACTGATGTCACTAGCTCTCTAATGCAAGTAAATGCACAAAATGGTATGAGAGATGCATTTAGCAACTAGTCTATGTTATTTCTCTGTGATTTATGCAATGTGTACTGTGTGCTAGAAATTTACATGTAGGCATCTAATTTGTTTATCAGTCCTACAAGTGTATCATATGCATTTTATAGATGGATGAACTAGGACTCAAAAGATATTAAGATAAAAATAGAGATAAATGGAGAAAGCAATATTTGAAAGCACATCCAGTTTCCAAGTTAAATATTTCCTTTTTTCTAGACTTCAAGTTTTAAGAGAGAAAATGAAAGAGACAGAAGTTTGCTGTTCTTTTATCTACTAATAACTCATCCAGAGGAGAAAAAAAAATTACAGTCGTAGTTTTCTTCTAAGTGAACTCCATGGAAATTATGACTTTTACAGGCAAGAGCATTCTTGAGTATTGAAGAGTTCTCAGTCATACAACATGACTTCAAAGCCAATTTGGTACCACAAAAGAAAACTGATCTCATTATTATATGGCCATACCTCATTTTTTGAGCCAAATAGAATAAACGGGCTAAATTACTACTCCTTCTCCAAGTAAACTTTAGCATTAAAAAATAATAGCTCCTATCTTCAAATATGAAGTTTTGACAATATGGAAGGTATTTTTAAAATATGCCATAAAGTATGCAACTTCCTTTACAGTATCAAGTGAAGATCCTTCCGTATAGCCCAAGACCTTTCTGAGAAGCATCTTCTACATTTGTTCCTCATTGTCTAAAATTCCACCACTCTTATCTGCATTTAGCATTGTCCTTTTTCAAATCTAAATTTTCTTACTTTCTGGATGGAGTACCAATGAAAGAAAAAAGAGCAACAGACTCAAAAGACATGTTTTAAGAAGATCTGGAACAGTGTTGTATTTTAAACAACAATATTCCTATTGGCAAAAACATACATTTTCCTAAGGTGACTATTTTGAAGTGAAACATCACATCACACGCACACACACATTTGCATGAATTCTCTTTGTTGACAAGCTAACCATGTTGCCTTAAGGTTATTTCACATTTCTCAGGAGCCGGGAGAAGCAGTAGACGTCCCACTTTCGTATTCTCTGATTTATGAGAGGCAGCCTCATAAGATTCTCAGTAGGACTAGAGGGGTCTGAAGAGTTACTAAAACACATGCACATGTGCACACACTCATACACACAGAAGGATTTTAATGATAAGTGAGAATTTTTATTTATCTCTTAAGAATGAATGAAACAAAATGTCTCTAAAAACATTTTTGCACTCTTGGTTAAACCAATCAAAAGTTCTCAAAACTTGAGCACATGTCTCTCCAATTTCCCTTCAAATTCATGTTAAATCCACTGATTGAAACACAAACAAACAAAAAACCAATAATCTGCAAGATGCACAGCTCCCTTATTCCCTGTCAAGTTCACAATGACCAATGCAAACTTTCAGTCTGTCTTCAAAGGCTGAAAATCTCTCCATTACTGTTTCATCCCTGGACCAAAAGCAGAGGTGTTCACCCTCACAGTGTGACTCTGGCACATGTTTTCAAAGTTATAAATGGCTAGGATTTACAATTCAATTTTGAATTTTTTTCTTTCAGGATATGGCATGTTCTAAGCTCCTGAATCTCATAGTGAGTTAAGCATTACATTTATTTGAAGAACTTTCCCTTGGAATCTGTCCAAATCCACCTTGATAACATTAGAATTGAATGGTTTGCCAGAAGTCTTAGCTGCTTGACAAATTCTTACCCATTGTCATTGTTTTTGCCCCTTTAATTCCAATTCTTCACACACACACACACAGACAGAGAGAAAGAATTTAATTGATAACAAGATAAATACTATGAACCACTATGAACTGTCTGATGTTGTGTCCAAAAATGTTAAGTATCAAAGGGTGTAACTGAGAATCTTAGGAGGTGATAATTCCTGTTGCTCTTTGCTGATCAGACTATGTCAGGAGCATTATGTTCACTCCTGTTCATAATACTACTCTTAGGAGACACATCTATAAACTGAACATTATCCAGAGGGAAATGGTAAACATGCAGAGGAAATGTAAGACCATGCCATTTATGGAATAAGAGAAATATTCTGAAAATATTTAATCTAGACATAAGAAGAAAATACTACAATGGTATAAAAATAGTTGTCAAATATTTTAAACATTTAAAGATTCAAGATCTGACCACCAGATAAAATTTGCAAGGAAGAAGATGTCAAAACAAGAAATAATTTGTAAACAGAGCTGAAATGACTTGCTTTTGAGGGTGGTTAATATTTTGACAGTAGTTACTTAATTGCCCACCGTGTGTGTGTGTGTGTGTGTGTACATGCGTGCACATGTGTGTATGTGTGTGTGTGTCTTTTAAGAAAGACATTCAAGAAGGAGACTACTGCAATGAGGGTTTTGCAGTAGGAGAGAGAGACTGAGCTCAACTACCATACTATCCTTGAAGGTAGTAAATTCTTAGCAACCATTGGTAAGAGTGGTGTAGAATTTTTTGACTGGGTAAATTATTCAGCACTGAGATTCTGTTGTCTCAGGTGTTTGTTCACTGCCTGTCCTCCAGAAGATGGACAATAACGAACTGAAATATATGTAAGTTTTCACTATACATTATCCTGTATTTCCGTTTTTCTATAGATACAGTGGAAGCAGTTTTTGATTTCATTCAGAGAAGCAGAAGGATGATTGTTGTCCTGAGTCCTGACTATGTGACAGAAAAGAGCATCAGCATGCTGGAGTTTAAACTGGGTGTCATGTGCCAGAACTCCATTGCCACCAAGCTCATTGTGGTTGAGTACCGTCCCCTTGAGCACCCACACCCAGGCATTCTTCAGCTCAAGGAGTCTGTGTCTTTTGTGAGCTGGAAGGGAGAAAAGTCCAAACATTCTGGCTCTAAATTCTGGAAAGCTTTGCGGTTGGCTCTTCCACTGAGAAGTCTGAGTGCCAGTTCCGGCTGGAATGAGAGCTGCTCTTCCCAGTCTGACATCAGTCTGGACCACGTTCAAAGGAGGAGAAGTCGTTTGAAAGAGCCCCCAGAACTTCAGAGCTCAGAGAGGGTTGCAGGTAGCCCTCCGGCCCCAGGCACAATGTCCAAGCACCGAGGGAAGTCCTCTGCCACCTGCCGCTGTTGTGTCACCTACTGTGAAGGAGAGAATCACCTTAGGAACAAGAACCGGGCAGAGATTCATAACCAGCCCCAGTGGGAGACGCACCTCTGTAAGCCTGTTTCCCAAGAGTCAGAGACTCAATGGATACAAAATGGCACCAGATTGGAACCCCCTGCTCCCCAGATCTCAGCCCTTGCTCTTCACCATTTCACGGACTTATCCAATAACAATGACTTTTATATCCTATAATTACTGTGTGTGGTGGGTGGTGGCTACCATCTCTACCAACCCTCTGTATGTCATGAACCTGTGGGAAAACCTGACATTTTTATCATCTAATGGACTATCAGATTTCTGTCCCCTTTATTGATTTTTAAAAACTGTTTATTTCTAGGAGACAAAAGACCTGAAGGACCTGAATCCAGAATTATTGCCTCTAATGGCCTCAGAAGAGCACACTCTTCTTGGGCCCTAGAAGGTCAGTATGTGAAAGTTGCCTAAAGTCTGATCCTCTATCTTGTCCAAGGGTTTAAAACTGAGCTAAGAATTTAAATATGTTTCTTTTCAGTGTGTTGATCGACCTCACGTTATAAGTCAGTCAGGTGTACTTGGGCTATGATACTTACAGGGCGTATGCTTCCCAGGGAGCAGCATGGAGAGGAGCTGGTTCTGGTGGAAGCTGTAGGACGAAGCTCAACAGAAAACCTACAGCACATTTTTCCTCAAAGAACCAAACATACCCACCCACGGATACGTGGTGTTCCCTGTCTCACTGTAAACTAGTGTTCTCTAAACTTCCTAACGTTGTTAGCATCAATAAAATTCTATTTTTACGTCATTTTATTTGTACTAACAAATTTTTACATCTCTCTCACCCTTCTCCTTTCTATGATCGTTGTATTCTTATCTGGAGAGTTTTCCATTTCAGGAAATTGAGATTTGGTTTAGGTACCAGAAAAACTAAGGTGCCTTTTTTGGTTCTCCCTGACATGTAATGGGAGAGATGTGGAAAACAACCCAAAGAGAGGGAGAAAGTGACTTAAATGAAATGGAAGTTTACAAGAATCTCGTATTTTTAGAACTGACAGATGAAAAAATCAGTATTGTTAGGAAGGTAGCGTAGAGATGGGTGCCTCTTCCCATTCAGGCTTCTGAGAAGAGATAGTAAATTCAAGTGCCTACAAGGATCAGAAGGTAAGAAAAAAGAGTAAATGTGGCCAGATATCAGCATATTTTACATCCTCTCCATCTAGAACCGATGTGAATAGGGGCATAGGCACAGATAGTTATTTCTTCTCTGTCAACATTTTCATAAACTCCTAAAAGGCACATGGCATTTGATTTTCAAGTCAGGTAGATCATTGGGTTTCTAAGGCACTGAAGAACACATATTGCTTCAAAAGGGTCAGCTTCAGGCCGGGCGTGGTGGCTCACACCTATAATCCTAGCACTTTGGGAGGTCGAGTGGGGGGATCACCTGAGGTCAGTTGTTCAAGAGCAGCCTGGCCAACACGGTAAAACCCCCTCTCTACAAAAATATAAAAATTAGCTGGGCATAATGGCAGGTGCCTGCAATCCCAGCTACTCAGGAGGCTGAGGCAGGAGAACTGCCTGAACCTGGGAGGCGGAGGTTGCAGTGAGCCGAGATTGTGCCACTGCACTCCAGCCTGGGCAACAGAGCAAGGCTCCATCTAAAAACAAAACAAAACAAAAAAACAAAAACAAGGCAGCTTCTACTCAGTTCCATTTGATTGTTGCCACTAATCAAGCCCCAGTGTTGCCATATTGTCCATTTTTTTCTAGAGAATCTCAAAAATCCAGATTTTTATGTATAATGTCAATTATGGGATGGCTTAAAGTTAAGAAGGAAACAAACAAAAAAAGGAGCCAAACAAAATATATCTGTGGGCCATAGTCAGCCTGAGGGCAGCTAGTTTGTAACTTCATAACTAAAGTATTCAGCCGAAGAACATATCTCCAAATGGAATTCAAGTGTCCCTGGTAACACTGGAACTGGAAGACACAGGTTGGCTCTAAGGACACACTGAAGCATGTTTATGCTCTCCGCAAATGGAAGACATCTGGGCTGTTACAGTTGAGCTGATCTGACCTAACCCTCCATTAGAAAAGAAAAAGCTAGAAAATAGGGTGCCTTCCATTTACTCTTTAGAGGCTTCTTGCCTTTTACTGTCAGAAAATAAGAAGCATGAAGTCTGCTACTCCTGAGCAGAACCAAAAGAGCAAGAGACCACACCTTACATGAGAAGTCACCTGTAACACGTTAGCTGTGGCTATTAGTGAGCTGCGGCCCAGTGAGTGTCAGTGACTCCCAGTCAGTAACAGTGAATGGGCAGTGGAGAAAGAAAGAAAGCAGGTTCATCTCACTACCCCTCTTGAAAAGGTTCTCAGAAGATCCTTTCTCTGTTGAAACTGAAAAAAACTAGAAGATTCCTACTCCAAAGATGGGGGAACGAGGGTCCTCTAGAGTAAATATGACTCACAATGAAACTTGTAATTAGAAAATGGCAGGCCACCCTAACTAAATATCTAGCAGAAAATGACTTAGCACAACCCAAAGGCCTTGTCCTCTATTATATCCCTTCTCGTAAAGAGTAATCCATCCTTGATGTATATTCAAGGACCTTCACTTGGAAGACAGATAGCAGTTTCTCTCCAAATCTGTTAATAATGGGTAATGTAAGTGGCTCCAAAGCTCCAGGAGGGAGAAGATTCTTGGATCCACTATTAGTGTTATTCCTTATTGACACAGCATCTCAAATTGTAAAATATCTTTGGGAAAAAATGAGAAATTAAATTTTTCATTTATAAATTATTTTCTTTTTTAGTGAAGAAAAAGAAATGAAAGAACTAATGGCAGAGGCATGGAAAATTAAACATGAGCTCATATTATACGAGTAGCTAGATCATTTTGGTGCTCTCAGAACTACATTTTGGCAAGTATCAATTTCCTTGAACAATATAAGTGTAGTGGAAGCAGTAAAAGTCTTAGTTTTCAGCATTAGTTTTACAAGGGTCAGAAAGGTAATGGACTATACTTCTACTGTATGGAGAAAGGCTAAGAGGTTATATTATTATTTCTTGACCTGACATGCCACAGTTGAATGTGATATTCAGTTCCATACATTTCAATGAGGCAAATTATAATAAGAAAGACATTTTTTTTCATGGGCCATGCATATCCATAATAGAAATAACAGGATTGTAGGGTAAATGGATATATCATTGCATAAGAAATTGCCTACTTAGTTGCATGAGTTTTAAGTCAAGTAGAGATGGATGTGAGTCCTATTTCTCTCCTATCTGTTTGAACATGGTCTCTCTGAGCCTTTAGCTAGCCCTTACTAGCTAAAATAAAGATGCTATTGTTAACCTCATTGGATGTTGAGGGCATTAAATTATATATTATACTTTATTTCATATGCCTCACCTTTTAAAAACTCTTATAAAATGTCCAAAAGCAGTATAGAACAGGAACATATTATCCAGGTTAAGTGACTTTCCTAGTGACACTCAGCCAATTATCAACTGGGTTGAGTCTCCAACCCAGACTCTGACACTTGATCCAGTGCCAATTCTAGAACCATACATGTCAGATTGAAGGGGAACTAATTCTGTTACAAAGCTACCTCAATGGAATTATTTAATCTGGGCCATAAAACATTCAAGTAAAAAAAGGAGTTAATGTAAAACCCACACACAGCTAATTAAATGTTATATTAAGGGTCTGATATATCATCAGACCTTGTCATATTATAATTTTACATGGCTTCATTTTTAAATGTTATAAACCTTCTTAAAGCATTTAAAAGATAGAATTTTTTAAATGTCCTCTAGACTCTATGATAATGCTTTATTTTTTTCCTTCAAAATACATTATTTGTATTTTTCTGGGTGGAAAATAAAAATACATTCCCAATTTACCTTGAAAAACAAATTTCTTTTTGGCAGTTATGATAAAAACTGAATTTCAGAGTTACCTTCTCCTATAACTATTAAGAACTCTAGAAACAATGTATTCACTCTCAGATTGAAGATTTGAAGTGGTTGGGAAAACTAAAGTTTTGGTTCAGAAAAAAATCATGAATAATAAACTGAACTAATCATAAAGATATGCGCAGAAGGATAAGCAATTTATATGGCATTGGTTTAAAACTTTCATGCATCTAAGAGTAACTTGAGGGACATGTTACAATGAAGGTCCCAAGGCAGACCCTTCCCCAGAGACACCAGTTCATTAGGTGCTGGACATTGTCTAGAAGTCTGTTTTTTTATATTGTGCTCTTGATAATTAAATAAGGCATTTCATGGGTCAATGTTGGAAAACTGCTACCTATGAGAATTCTTTTAAACTCTTCCCATATTTTCTGTATTATTGTTCAGTTGTAAGGGAAAAGAGCCTCAATTAGGAGCTTGCCCAAGCCTTCTTGAAGTGTATTCCTTAATGTATCCATGTTGGAACCATTTGGGGCTCATATTAAAATGCATGTTTCTTGACTCCATCCAAGATTAACTGAATGAGGATCTCTGATGTAGGGTGGATCTGCACGCGCAATAACTTTCCTAGGTGATTCTAATGCAAAAAGAAAAAAAAAAAAAGAACCATTAATTTTTATCTCTCTTTAACTCCTCTTTTACCCTTGTAGGCTCTGATTTTCTCCAGCCAAGGACTACAAATCATCTTAACACGGTGTTTGCAGGCAATAGATGAAAATGTAGGGCATGTTTAGCCCTTGAAGTTGCCTCAGCACAAGGAAACAGTTGAATAGATGATTAGTAAAATGTATTTATTATATATGAAATATCAATCAGTGACATTTGGAACCTGGTGGGATTGCTGTAGTCATCATATGTATTAATCAGAATAAGATATGCTATGTCATGCTAACAAAGAACCCCAATATTTCAGTAGCTTCATATAACAAGACTTATTTCTTGTTTATGTTACATGTCCAGCATAGGAGCTTACATTTTTTTTTTTAGACAGAATCTCGCTCTGTCACCAGGCTGGAGCACAGTGGCGCGATCTCAGCTCACTGCAACCTCCACCTCCAGGGTTCAAGTGATTCTCCCGCCTCAGCCTCCTGAGTATCTGGGACTACAGGTGTGCATCACCATGCCCAGCTAAATTTTTGTATTTTCGGTAGAGACGGGGTTTCACCATGTTGGCCAGGATGGTCTCGATCTCTTGACCTCATGATCTGCCTGACTCAGCCTCCCAAAGTGCTGGGATTACAGGCGTGAGCCACCGTGCCCAGCCCAGAGCTTACATTTTTTATGCTTTGCCATCTGAAATGTGTGGCTTCCTGTTGTGCTAGGCTTCAGCTGAAATATGACACTCATTGCTTTCACTTACAATTCATTAGCCAGAACTAGCTCTGAGGTCCTGCTTTAATCATAAAAAAGGACAGAAAATGTAGTTTTCCTATGCCTCGAAAAAGAAAAATGAAATGAACTTGGTGAATACATACCGTCATCTTTGTCTACAAGTGTGATGAGAATAACGTATTTCGGAAGCCTGAAGAGGTAAGAAATCTTCAAACTGAGATATGTCACATACTTTGATAATGAAAAAAAAAAGAACTTTGCTACCAGCACTCCACCTGAGTTTGCCAAGGTATCAAGATAAAACAGCATGCAGAAAAGTACACCTTGTTTGTAAGTATTCCCCAAAGAAAAGTTGTTGAAGGAATGCATAATAATAATCACAGCTTCTGGCTAAGAGAAAGCATGCTTAAAAATTTGAAAGTTACTGTATTTGGTTACCTTCCATTCAGTAGCTTTAGTTAGTTCCCTAAGAATGTGATGCTCAAACGATCTGTAAATGAGCCATTTCATTTTGGATATCAAAGGAGCCTCAGAAGAAGTGAAGACATTTAGAACACAGCAGAGCATGTAACACAGTCATTAGAAAGCATCTCTTGATCCATTTATCTGAAGAGCTAAATAGGGGATTCAACATGAACGTGCTAAAGCTCAAATGAAGGAAGAGACAAAACTGGTGTGAGTATTACGAAGTCTGTGGTATCTGTGCATCTGCTCTCTCTACCTTTGGATTCCCTCTGATTGTATTAAAGATTTGAATTTTTATATGACTTCTCTAATGTGTATGGAATCATTTGATCATGAAAAAAGACTCTCTTTGGTTTGGCAAAGATTAGCGCTTAATGAATCTTGGTCTATGTTACTAAGTTATAATGTTGAACCAAAAAAACTATTATTTCTTAGTGTAGCAAGGACATTACTGACACGCTCAAAATCCCTTAGAAAATAATTCACAAAGTTTTTTTCTTGAACAGTTTAATCATTTCAAAATATATAAATGAAAAAAATGACTTTGAAATTAGCTCATGGGAAGAAAGAAGATTCAAACTAAACTTTGAAATCAGATCATGAGCTGTTTTTAACTTAACTCACCCAGGTAATGGGAATTTTAATACTTCATTGCTTTATTTTTTAAAAAAGAAAAAATGTATGTATATTTAAGACTGAAAGACATATATAACATATTAATTTTCTACTGTCAAAAACTGTATCACATGCTTGCAATTCATTTATCATTTAGCATTGTGTTTTGAAATAACTTGGGCAAGTGGTTCTTAACTAGAATTGAATATCATCTTTTAAAAAATTACACGTATCTGGGGTCCATCTCAATCTACTAAATCTCCCATATTGATCTAGATATGTGCTCTCATATAGGAAAACTGTCTTAAGTTTGCATATGTTTCAATGAGAAATAAATGATGTTACATAATAAATACATATTTAAAAGGTAAAAGAACTTCTAATATTGTAAATAATCATTTTCTTAATATACAAAACTTAAAACTCATTGCCAAATACTGGAATTGAGTCATTTATTTTCATATCTTATTATGAAATTACATAAAATATGAGAACACAAAATAAAGATAATAAAATGAGAGAAATAATCAGTGTAGAGACTGAATTGGGTAGCCAAAGGAGGCCAGAACTCTAGTATTTATGTTATCCATATCATCAGTCGTCTTAAACAGGACAAAGTGTTTATGAGGAAATGGTTTTGGGCAAAGACAAATGACTTCTAAGAACAGCCAAAAGGGAAAAGGGACCAGATGTGGTGGCTCACGCCTGTAATCCCAGCACTTTGGGAGGCCGAGGTAGGAAGATCATCTGAGGTCAGGAGTTCGAGACCAGCCTGGCCAACATGGTGAAACCCCATCTCTACCAAAAATACAAAAATTAGCTGGGCGTGGTGGTGGGTGCCTGTAATCCCAGCTACTCGGGAGGCTGAGGCAGGAGAATCGCTTGAACCTGTGGACTGGAGGTTGCACTGAGCCGAGACTGCGCCATTGCACTCCAGCCTGGGTGACAAGAGCGAAACTCCGTCTCAAAAAAAAAAAAAAGAAAAGAAAAGAAAAAAGAAGAAAAAGGAGAATAGAAAAATATTCTTCACTCATTTCCAAATATCAGTAATGTAAAAGGGAAGCAAGATGTGTAAAAACTTTCTAATATCAGGCCATTATAGCTATAATGTGCAGTGAGAGTCAGGGAATAAAGTTGGTGATTTCCATTGTGTTCTTGATATATTAAATTGGAGTCAGAAGATATGAATTGGAATACTAGTTGTACTAACTGTATGACTTTTAATAGCATACTTTTGCTCTCAAGTTCTCAGTTTCCTCATATATAAAATGGGAATCATAGAATATCTACCTCATTGGATTGTTGTAAGGGTAAAATTATATCATAAATGTTAATCTCAAAAAACATGTAAAGCACATGCTTGGTAGTGGTATTATATTTGTTGTTAGTTGTTCATTATAAGAGACATGCGGAGGAAATGAAGAGATCTGAGAGAAATTCCTTAACCTGTTAAATGCTGGAGAACTTTTCAGAGCACATGGTACCTAAAGTTTTTAGGTACGAAAGATTTAGTACAGTTTCGTATCGCTCTAAGGGGTGGAGACTACAAAAAAAATCATAGTCCTGAAAAAGTAAGAAGTATGAAAAGGGCTGTATTTATTCCATATTGCTGTTAATAAATTGCCCTATAGAAGCTTAAAACAGCAGATATTTATTACCTCACAGTATATACAGGTCAGAAATTTGAGAGAAGCTTAGCTGGATGGTTCTTGCTCAGTTACTAACTGAAGAAACTGTCAAATTGTTGGTCAGGACTGTGGTCATCTGACAGCTCCACTTCCAAGGGCAGGTACATGGAAGCTGGTAGGAAGTCTCAGTTTCTTGCCATATGAATCTCCCTATTGGGATGCTTTAGTATCCACATAACACATCAGTTGGCTTACCCCAGAGCAAGTGATCCAAGAGGGCAAGGCCAAAATGCTTTTTATGACCTAGCCTCAAAAGTGATATATTATTACTTCTGCAGTGTTCTATTTGTTAGAAATGATTCTCTAAGTCCAACCCATTTTCAAGAGCTGAGGAATTCAGCTCCACCTCTGGGATGGAGAAATATCAAAGAATGTGTTAACATATTTTAAAGTCACTGCAGTAACATATACAAATATTTATTTTCCAGTTGAATAAATCGAGGTCCAGAAAAGTGGACCTGGCCCTTACCCTTCCTTACTTCATCCTTAACATGGTCATCAACTGCCTGCAGTGGTGCCACAACTCAAATGAGAGCTGTCTCGTTCTGGTTAGGTCATTTCTTTTGCCTGTTGAAAGACTATAGAATGGGGGAAAGTTACATACTGTAACGTTCTGGCATTCCTCTCTTTCTCTCAATTTCTCTCTCCTTTGCTCTGCTCTAGATAAAAGGCAGTCTCTGGAACTGAAGAAGGATAGGGTGGTTGGGGTTTGTTAGCCATATTCTTGGTCTGGAGTCTGGGTACTGAAATATCACTTTTATCCTGAGCTCATCTCTAGAGAGATTGAAAATGGGTTTACTCTAAAAAGCAGCCACTACAAAAGTAAGCATGAGCTTTCAAAGAAAGGTAATTGCTTTCTCCGAAGAAAAAAAAATACAGATTCTTGTCTTAGCTCTGAATTGAAATGGTTATAGATTAATAACCAAGTCATTTCTCCTCTCTGTACGTCAGGCTTTAGAGTACCCCAAATGGATGGGGTTGCACTAGGAATTCTGTAGGATGTTATAATTCTATATATTTTTAACTTACTGAGTAATGCTTAAATAACTTCCTTACCTCTCCATATACACATACACACAGCAGCAGGGTCTAGTTATATTGGGAAGAATATTTAAAAGGTGAGAGGCTTCTGAAAGGAATATCCTTGTCTGTTAGACCTAGTTCCCGTTAACATGCATTTCTTACTTGTAAAGCTAAATAGCTAACTTCTGTTTTTCCTTATCTGTTTTCTGTCACTCTCTGAGACCAGTAACTCTGAGAAAATACATTAAGTTTACAGGAGATCTATGCATAGTTTGACTCTTGTGCTTCTAGTTTTTCTAAACCAGTTTGAATCTCAAGGTCCAAGGTAACTAGTTTGTAAATGAGAATGAAAAGAAATGTTACCTTTTGTCTTCTGAACAGCTTTATGCTGTTCTCTTACTCATACAAACCATAGCAAGCTTCTCTTTGTGATATATGTCCATATATTTCATTATACTAAAAATAATAAATAAATAAATAAATAAATAAATAAGTAAAGGCTGGTTTTGAAATTGCATAGTGTATAAACACTAACATCTCAGGAGTTAAGAAACCTGAGTTCTAATCCAAACTATAATTCCTTTATTATGGGACCTCAAGCAAGGCATATGACATAATTATCCATCAATACAATTCAAGGATCTCTATGTGAGTTTCCGTCTCTGATATTCTAGAAGACTGTGTTAAAATAGTGAAGTTTCTGTGTGTATCAAGGCACAATCCATAACTCCTTTCAGGTAGTGCAAAAATCAGATATCTAAAGAGTCTGATGTTCCCTGTATGTGCATAACATGCTAGTTGAGTTGCACAAAATCAAACCAAATCTCAGAGATGCCCCAACTTTTCCACTCTTCCTGGTCAATTGCTTCTTCAAAAGGTCACAGTTTTTCCCCCTACCTCTCCCCAAGAATCCCAAGAATATAAGCTACGTGTACACGACCACTCTGTTTGTAGAAAATGCCACGTACTTTTATGGTCCACGTGCTTTGCCAAAGTTACTTATGCTTGGAATGTCTGTTCCTTTTCCCCTCCACATAAGAACTTTTACAATGATTCAAGTTCAGCCCAAATGTTTTTAAACCCTTCAAACGTTTCCCAGGCAGAATTAGATGTTTCTTACCCTTGCATTATTCCTAATACTTCTGGTGTTAAGTTATAAATTGCTACATATCTGTTTTACCTGCTGTTCTGTAAGCTCCCCTGAAGAAATATTATTTATTGAATCTCTAATCTGAGCACTTAGCATAGTGATTAGTACATGGCAATTTTTCTATTAATGTTTTGTTAAATAAATTCATTGTCATGGCTACTCTCATCAGGAACTAAGTAATAAAACCTTGCATCTTGCTTTGTTTCATCTCCCCTCTATCGCAGATGTAATGTTTTATTAAAGGCACCATTTTAGTCTTTTGCTCATTACTGTATGAAATGAATTTCAATATTGGAATCCAGAGGCTTCCAACACCACATCCAGCACCACTAAATTTGGCCCTTGGCATTACTTCAGGACAGATGGTCTGTGACGGAGTAGGGGTGAAAAGAGCCCCAGCTGTGCCGTCCCTGACCTGGCTGCTACCCTCACATTAAGGACTCACATCCCTGCCCTTCTCTATCTGCATAACAGCTGATGCTAGATCAGCATCATGCTCATTGGCAGATGTTCTGTTTGTGATCTTGCTATGAAATAGGCCCAAAAGGACAGGACACTAAGCTCTGATAAATACCCTCTACCTACAGTGTACCGCAGAGTGTCTCTGGCTAGTGAATTACGAGAGAAAAAAAAAAAAATATGTTTATTGATTTAAAATACAAATGGTATTGTAAAAATAAAATAATGTGCTGTGTTGATTTAGGTACAGTTGGTAATTAAGAGATCGGCTCTTCCAAATGCCTTGAATAGTGTAAATTGTCCTCTCTGGGTCAGTAAACTCCTGCAAAATGACACATCCTGCAGCCTTTCTTCCCAGGCTCATCACCACTGCTGCAGTTCAGGGCTCATCATCTCTCAAAAGAGCTTTCAGTTTCCCTTAATCACTCCATTCTTTCCCCTTCAAACTCTGTACCTCCATCACCAGATCAATCTTTCTTGAGCCTGTCACACTGACCATGACACTTTAACTCTCAAAGACTGTGTCCCCTTACTTCCTAAAAGATATATTTGTTTTGGTTTGTTTTAGTCCAAATTTAGGACATTCCATTCTCTAGCCTTAGACGATCTTCAAAAACTGAGTTCTATGTGCTTCCATATATGCGCTCCACATTCCAATTCAAATAAATGACTTGGCATTTTTTGAGTACTTTTCCATCACTGTGGCCGTATTCAAGCTGTTACTGCTGGGAAAACCCTCCTACTCATCTCACACGTTCACTCTCAAGATACAGTTCAAACACAATTTTTCTGATACTTCTAGCAAAAAATATTTTCTTTCCCATTAAATCCCTTATAGCATTTTTTCTCTTGTGTGTGTGTGTGTGTGTTTTTTTTTTTTTTACATTATTTTTATTTTTTTATTTTTTCGAGACAGAGTTTTGCTCTTGTTTCCAGGCTGGAGTGCAATGTTGTGATCTCGGCTCACTGCCATTTCTGCCTCCCAGGTTCAAGCGATTCTCCTGCCTCAGCCTCCCAAGTAGCTGGGATTACAGGCATGTGCCGCCATGCCCAGCTAATTTTGTATTTTTAGTAGAGACGGGTTTTCTCCATGTTGGTCTGGCTGGCCTCGACTCCTGACCTCAGGTGATCCACCTGCCTCAGTCTCCCACAGTGCTGGGATTACAGGCGTGAGCCACTGTACCTGGCCTTTTCTGTATTTTTATTCATTCACTCATTCAACAATATTGAATACCTACTCAAGGCCAAGAACTATTATAGAAACTGGGAACACATCAGTGAATAAAACACAAATTCCCTCCTCTATTCAAGCTCGCTTACATTTTAGTGGCAAGAGACAGATAATAAACAAACGAAATAAGTAAAATATAGAGCTTGCTATATGATAGATAAAGAAGAGACATGGACTGAGAAGTGCCGGCAAAGGACTCTCAATTTTAAATCATATTCCTAGGAGGCCCCACTGCAAAGGTGGCTTTTGAGTGAAGATCTTAAGGGTCGGGGAGAAGAAGCAGACTTAACAGCAAGTGTAAAATCCCTAAAATGTCAAAAATCCAATGCAAGGAACCCTGAGATTAGTGTACACGGATCATGTGGGGGAGTAGGCAATGAAGTCAGAGGTTTTAGAGTGGGGTGGCACTAACGTATGTCCCTGTAGGCCACGGTAGGGACTTTTCATTTAGCGTCACATGAAATGGCAAATGTATCTCTGTAGCCCCAGAAGAAAACATATGGCATACATATACCATGTATGTAAGAATAGTTCAAAAAATTTTTTTTCCGATGTGTGGACAAAGTTTAGGAAACCCAGTATGAGACAGTATAGTTCCCAGTACTAGTATAGTCGGAAACATCACTTCTGTAGGCCTAAAGTGGCAAGAGGATGGAGTAGTTATAAGAAAAGAGGGATATCTTCATGGAGTGGGCAATGGGGCATCAGCTGTGGTCTTCCACAGACGGACACAGCCAACATTTGACCAGATAGAAGCAGGGGGAATACCTAGATCTTACTCTCCTGCCCACCAATCTCTGGTTGGTGTCCTCAGTGTTGAATCCAACCATAATCCAGAGATAAAAAGTCTGACAGGTGCTGCCTAAGAATTACAGCGTCCTATGACATAAAACAGGGTAGAGAAGAACAAAAGAGATTTAAGGGACACAGAAGATATGCAGCTTTGGGATCTCTTGGGGGATCTGAGCAGAGGAGTAACATGGTCTGCCTTATAGTTTAGCAAGATAACTCTGCCTATTCTGTAGAGAATAACTAGAAAAACCGAAACAAAGTTGAGAGGCTACTGAAGTAAACTGAGAGACGATAGAGTGCAGTCTCGTCTGTTGATTTCCAAATTTTAAAAAATCATCAAGATAATCAGACTACAGTGGGTATGAAAGATGATGTGGTGGATATAAGATATGAGACAGGTATGAAAAAGTCATCTAGAAAAGTCAGAGAGTGAGTAGTCCAGGGCAATGTGTTATTTCTGGAGAACAATGAGGGTCTAAATGAGAACAGTGGCCATATAATTGATATGAGACCAGTCTGAATGGTTGTGTGTTTTTCTCCATCACATTTGTCTGCACATATGCAGGTGGTGAGTAGGTGGAGAGGTGGGTTTAACAGGATGGGAATTGAAAATGCATGCCAAGCATGATTATGTTGATTGGCTGTGGAATTTAAGCCATATAAAAGTAAAGTGAGGACATAAGAGAGTTTAGAAATTGTGAAACATGGTAACACCAGTAGATTGGAGGCCTTGGTCATGTTAAAGGATTATTGGAATTACAGTACTAGGTCAAGTGTGCTAGGAAGGTGAGCTGATGGAGTGAGTGGATTGCTGGAAACTGAGATCATGAAGAAGTTGAAATTCTTTAGCATCGTAACATTAAGTGTAGGATAGTGGCAGTGAGGGAGTGAGGTAGACTGAAAACAGGACCATTATAAGGGAGGAGATCAAGAAATTGAGATGCCAAAGTATCAGAAGTATAATCTATGTGAATATTCCAATTACCAACAATTAAGACAACATTAATGAGATAATGTCGGTAAACAAGGTTTTCAAATCATGAAATAAGGAGAAGGGATCAGGGATAGCAGATGACTGATTTCTTGCATTCAGAGATGCAATTCCTGATTGGATTCAGGTGGCAATATGGATGATATATATCAAATTTTAAGCTGTAAAAATTTGTAGAAGAGGGAATGACAATGGTCTAGAAACAGCAAGAATGAGAAAGCACGACATTTATTTTACTGCTACACCAATTGTGCAAGGGGTGTGGGAAGAAAATAGTCACGCTACATGAGAGGGCTTGAGGAGAAACAGTATCTTCAAGGGCAAATCAGTTTAAGTTAGAATAAGAAAAGAAGGAAAGTTACAGAGGAGAGATAGGGGATGTCCAAAGTTTTATTTCACTGACCGTAAGTCCTAGGGGGCTGGGTCAAAGTGTTGTCGTGCTTAGGAGGGTGAATGCAAGGTCAGAAAAGGAAAAGTATAGAATCATATAAATACATAACAACTAATAAAATCACTTTAGATGATCAGGGAGTCAGAAGTTCGGTGTCCAATAATCAAAACCCAAGCTCCTCTTGGATCCATTACAGAAAAAGTAAGTCTCAGAGAGTAAAGAGAAAAGACCTTGCCTACAACTGTTCTCCTTAGCTCTAACCCTCTATTTATGCTTCCCGTATAATGAATAACAGCAGTCAAATCATTAATGCAGAGATAATTAGTCCAAGATAATTAGGGAGAAATTTTTCTTCCTTTTGAAAGCCACCCAAAGTCTACAATTAAAAGTTCATTCAATTATGACTGTGCCCACATTCAACACAAGTCACACAGCCTGAAGGCAAAACCTGCCCTTGAGAGACACAAAGAAAAGTTTAAAGTCAAAATATTTCAAAGGAAGTCTGCTTCCAATTACATTTTATCAAACCAATTACCTTTAGGAACAGCTTTCAATATCTTTTATTCAGGAATTTCAATTTTTTATTCAGAGCTATAAATCAATTAACTAATCAATTGTTACTTCAGCAACAATCCAGAACAGAATCGTGAAAGGTTACACACAAAAGGCACAGAGAAAACTTTTGCAAGTACACTGCATAATTACTTCCTTTTTTTTCCCTTTGAGACACAGTCTTACCCTGTTGCCCAGGCTGGAGTGCAGTGACATGATCTCAGCTCACTGCAAACTCTGCCTCCTGGGTTCAAGCAATTCTCGTGCCTCAGCCTCCTGAGTAGCTGCACTTACAGGCACAAGCCACCATGCCCAGCTAATTTTTCTATTTTTAACTAGAGACGGGGTTTTGCCTTGTTAGCCAGGCTGGTCTCAAAACTCCTGACCTCAAGTGATTCACCTCCCTGGGCCTCTCAAAGTTCTGGATTACAGGTGTGAGACACTGCTCCCAGCCCATAATTATTTTCAAATTTTGAAAAACAGATTGAAAACATATCCTATTAGCTATGTTTGTGAAATATACAGTCTTTTGAAGAATTAAAAAAGAAGTAATGAAGACAACAAAACCTTTTCCTCTGGAATTATAACAAAATCACACTCAATAGCATGTCCATAACAAACCATATTGTTTTATTATGCAAACCTTAATCTGGAAAATTCTAGGTTGGATATTTGATTCAAAAAATTATATTTATCTATTCAGGGAATTACATTAATTGCATGAAACAGGCTGTAGCGACTGGTCATCAAGTTTAATAACTGCAGACAGTGACCCATCTTTTCGAGCACATTTCACATGACTTAATTGATAAAAACGATGAAAAAAGCCATAACTATGTGCTTTATAAATAGCTGTATTTATGGACATTGATTTCCTTTAAAAATAAATATTTCTTCCTACTACATAGTTCTTTTCAATCTATTCATCCTTGAAATTGCTATAAAGTATTGTGTGTGGGAGGCTGCAGGGGACGGGCTGAAGAAAGAAAGGGTGATGAAAAGTAGTAGGATCTACCTACTCTCACTCACATACATTATGCCATTTCAACAACAAGAGGCAGGATAATTACCTGCATTTCACAGATGAGAAAACCAAAATTCAGAAAAACTAACTTGTTCAAGGTAAAACAGATAACAAGTGGCAGAACCAGGATTTGAAAACCAGATAAATCCGGGTTCAATATCTAAATTTTCTGCACAGGCCGGGCGCAGTGGCTCACGCCTATAATCCTAGCACTTTGGGAGGCCAAGACAAGTGGATTATCTGAGGTCAGGAGTTTGAGACTAGCCTGACCAACATGGCAAAACCCCATCTCTACTAAAAATACAAAAATTCGTCAGGTGTGGTGGCGCATGCCTGTAATCCCAGCTACTTGGGAAGCTGAGGCAGGAGAATCGCTTGAACCAGGAAGGTGGAGATTGCAGTGAACCGAGATCACACCACTTCACTCCAGCGTGGGCGACAGAGGGAAACTCCATCACAAATAAAATAAAATAGTAAATTTTCCACACAAATGAGACTGCCTCATAACATTTCAAATAAACATGATTCTTAAGTGGTTGCTTATATTTTTATATCATTGACATACTGTGATGATGAAATGTGATCAAGAACTGTTTGATGATTAATAAGCTGTATTATTTTATCATTGCAGATTATAAGACTATCAAAATGGTCTTGTGAGTTAAAATATGTGTTTAACTCTTGTGAATTAAAATGTTATGTTATGGCAAAGGCAATAGCAATAAATCACATTTATGTAACACTTTACAGTTTCAAAATATTTCCACATAGTCTACCTCTTTGTGATTCTGTTCTCATAACAGCTTGTGAAGTAGGCAGAGCAGATATTATTCTCACTATTTTATATTTGGGAAATTGGGGACAGAGAATTTTGTTTAGATCAAATTAATGAAGAGCCCATATGAAAACACAAGTAATTCGTTCATTGATGTATGTACTCTTGTAACAAATAATTTTACATATTTATTATGTGACACACACTCTTATTTCTTAAGTGACATCTAAGCTATTATTCATTCCATTAGTTCAAACCTTACACGATATATTAGATATGTTAATGACAGTGCCTACCACCCCTAACATCTTTTCAAATCCCAACCTACCACCTCTACTAAGAAAAGCTGACTTAGTTTGTTCCTTGACTGAGTTCACTAATGTGAACGGTCCAAGAGCCGCAAATTCATTCACTGGCTGCTGCCATACAAAGTAGTCTGGCATGAAATATCTGCTCACAGGGGCACTGGCTGTTGAAAAGGCCAGTTAGATCATCTTCCTTTGGAATTTGAATGGGAAAACATAGAAGAAAAAAATAGCTTTGGGCAGGAGGAGCATAAATAAGAAGACACTTGAGAAAGAGTCAGGAACTGAGCAAACAGGAATGCCAGACCTCTGAGCTAAATGCCAGACTTAATAGAGCAGAAGTCCTTGTTCTTATGCTGGACACATAGCATTGCTGGGTAATATCTTTAACATTAATTAAACTATTAAAGAAAAGATAAAGTAAGAAAGAGAAATATTCAGAGGCCAGAAATGAAAAATAAGCCCAGAGCAACAGCAATGAGCAAGAGGTCACACAGCCTCTGGGAGAGTAGGGGTGTATGAATCAGTAGCTTAAACATTTAATGCTACATGCAAAAACTAGCCAAGACTTCAGTTCCCACATATAGAGACGATAGCTGGGCTCTTAGTACAAATGAGAAGCCAAAATAAGTGCTGCTTTGTATATACACGGGGTCCTAAAATCTCTGAAATCCCTGCCCACTTACCATTAAAACCCAAGGTCATAGGCATGAACAAAGTCACCAGTAAGACGCTGAGATCTTACAGGAAAGATAACTGATGAGTAATAGGCTTATTATCTGGGTGACAAATTAATGTGTACAACAAACCTCCATGACATGAGTTACCTATATAACAAACCTGTAC
>NW_012102299.1:3618333-3675115 GCF_000951045.1 Mandrillus leucophaeus | reverse complement strand
CTGAGATCTTACAGGAAAGATAACTGATGAGTAATAGGCTTATTATCTGGGTGACAAATTAATGTGTACAACAAACCTCCATGACATGAGTTACCTATATAACAAACCTGTACGTGTGCTCCTGAAGTTAAAATAAACGTTAAAAATAAATAAATAAAATTAAAAATTACAAAAAAAGAGAGCAATTGAGATACTAGTCCTTTACCTCTGTGGAGCTCAAATTTACACTATCTAAAACCCTAAGGAAAAACACTGACATAAAAATTAGAACTAGCAAACACCATAGGACCTAGGCAGAGACAGCTGTAAAACTGCTCCCTTGGAGAAACTTACAGTATTCAGTATTTGCATAAGACTCCTTAAGAAGCTGACCACTGAAGATGTTCTTACAAATATCAAAAGCAGACAAACAACAGACTTGCCAAATGGGAAGATTCATATGCATGGAATCGCAGGAAAGAGAGAGAGAAGTATTTTTTTGTGTTTATAATGCTCAAAATAATCAAAAGAGAAATCAAACCAATATAAAAGAAAAAGAATGATCATAATATAAAGGTAAGTAGCTTTGACCATCGGTGAACTTCTTACCAGCAAAAATTGAAGCAAATCTGCTTCTGGAATAATATTATTCCAGTGTTGAGGTGTTGAGGGAAAAAAACCTGTCCCCAGATTAGATACCCAGCTAAACTATAATTCACATCAGTCGATAAAATAAAGACATTTCTAAAAAGGAAACACTGAGTGAAAGCACTATCCATGAAATTTACAAAAAGGAAATATACTTAAGCAAGAAAGACAGTAAAGCCAGAAGGAAGGAATAATATGTAAGAAGCAAACATGAGTAAAGAAATAAAAAGTATTGAAAACAAACTTAAGTATTCAATGTAAATTTTAAAAATAATAATTATTTAGCATTTGTGGAATTAAAATACTAGATAATAATATGGAAGCCCAGAGGGGAGAAATTAAGATGGTTGTTAAACTCAGGTTTTTTTGTTGTTTGGGAGAGAGAAACATTATTTAGTTTATCCGACAAATATCAATCAAATAGGTATATTAAAATACTGTAGAAACCACTAAAATAACATAAATATTTAACTTAAAAAGCAATAGAAAAAGAGGGAAAATAGACCGGGTGTGGTGGCTCGCACATGTAATCCCAGCACTTTGGGAGGCCAAGGGAGGGGGCGGTGGATCACGAGGTCAGGAGTTCAAGACCAGCCTGGCCAAGATGGTGAAACCCTGTCTGTACTAAAAATACAAAAATTAGCCAGACGTGGTGGTGGGCACCTGTAATCCTAGCTACTTGGGAGGCTGAGGCAGAGAATTGCTTGAACGTGGGAGGCGGAGGTTGCAGTGAGACAAGATCATGCCATGGCACTCCAGCCTGGGCTGCAGAGCGAGACTCCATCTCAAAAAAAAAAAAAAACAGGAAAGTATAGACAGTACAGACAAAAAAGACAATTCTATCAATCCAACAGAGGGCAGGAAAGGCTGGAAGAAAAAAAATGAGAAAACACAAATTTTTCTAGTAAAAATAAGTTCAACTGTATTAGTAATATATAAAATATAATATCTCTGAACAAAATGGTCAGTAACAAACTTGGCTACAGGCCTCCATCTCATTTCATGTCCTTGGGAACACAATCTGTGACTGCGTGGTAGTACTTTGTTTTAGTCTCTGCCATTTTACAATGGTGGCTGTCTTCTTGTGCTAAATCAGATAAGCCAGTTTGTCAATCTGCGTGGTGCCAGCTGATCCACCAAGGGCAGGGTTTACAAAATATCTTAAGCACTAATCTTGAGAGCAGTTTAGGGAGGGTCAAAATCTCATAACCTCCAGCTGCATGGCTCCTGGGCCATGGTTTCTAATACTGTGGCTAGTTTCTTGGTCTGGTCCCCAGGCAAGAGGGAAGTATATCTTGGGAAGAAGCCGTTATCGTCTTTGTTTTAGACTGTAGACTGTAAACCAGGCTCCTCCCAAAGTTGGTTCAGCCTACGCACAGGGATGAGCAAGGACAGCTTGGGGGCTGGAAACAATGTATTTCTTTCAGTCAAATCTCTTTCACTGTCAGAGTCACAATTTTGCAATTTTCAAAAGCTCCCTGTCACTCCTTTAAAAATACTTTGTACACTAGTGGTTAAGTCATAACCTAATTAAGGCTCATTGGTTTCACCTGTGAGGTTATTTGTTGTAAAGTTCAAAAGCTGAAAATCTTAACTGCTTGGTGTGGCTGAAGTAACATGGGATTTAAAAAGATTTTCTTAAAGAGCACTTAGTTTAATTAAAAGCAGATATTCAAGTTATAGGTATATTTAAAAGACCTTTATGCTTTTCTCTTCTTGAATCTTGTTTTTCTGGATAAAGGCTCTTTTCTTCTCAGTCGACTGCATTATTTTTCTCCATTTTTTTGTCTTAACCACTCTTTATGCATGCACGAAAGACCCTAAGATAACTTCTGGTAGCATGTAACACCTGGGAAAAAAACAGAGGAGGTACTACAGACCCTGTTTTGGGGGAAAAGCTCTGTTTTCCTCATGAAACACTAAGAATTGAAAGCAGATAGATATTTCTCAAAATCAAAGGCTGTGCTCTGTTTTGCATTGTGTTATATAATGGTTTTAAGTTTTGGGGGTATCAGAAATTACTTAACATTATAAGAGAGCTTTGGTGTGTAACAACGATGTCGGAAATATACTTCAGGGGTGGCTAAAAGTAGTTATATATCAGAGAAGCATGCTCTTGGCCACCTGGAAGATAAATAAACATCCCCATCTCCCACTGGGAGATGAGACTGCCATCAGGGATGAGCTAATTACAAAATAGCCAATTGGCTTTGGGTTGCCTTGTAATAAAATGCATCACAGAAGCACTATACTGTCTTCTCTGATAGCATCTAGACAGTCTTTTCATAAATTGAAATAAAGGCATAGCAAGGAGGTCTTAAGACACTAATTTGCCCTTTAGTAAAAGGGTTATAAAAGGTTAGCAAAAATTTCACCTTATGGTCAAATTGGTTAATATAAAATGACATGATCTATAACGTTTCATTTAAACAAATTGGGATTAACATTAATAAACTAATGCAAGGGTAAAATTTGTCTTTGAACAGGATTTTTATGTCATAGCAAAGGCTAATAAAAGGTTTTTGCCTTTTGAGTCATCATTTTGGCAAAATAATTTATGACAATCGGACATTGTCCTTCCTAAGGCCTGGCTTTTTGAATAGATCAGGAGGCCCCTGAAACATTCAGAAAAGAGGTATACAGGATTAGTTGACATTTTTAGTCACATGAGATTGCCAAAATGATGTCCAATCTCCTTTAAGTTACATTTTGGCGAATAATACTAATATATGTCCAAAAATCGTATGGGATCTCTAAAATTCTAATGTCTAAGTATATGCTATCAATCCTAATTAAGGGTAGAGTTACTGTAAACCATGGAGATAAGTAAGCTTCTTTGTCAGTTATATTTTTAACTGTAGCTGTCCTGGAAATTTTGTCATCCACAGACAATTGTTATCTTGCTTTGTTCCTTCTCAAAAAACAGTTTGTAATCAAGTTATATTAAGGACTTTAACAGGTGTTCTCAAATGCAGGATTTTAATAACTTTAAAAATTGTAACACGGGAATAGAAAAAGAACGTATGGGACTCATAATGAACTGAAATGTTCACAAATACCAAGCAAAACAAGAGTTAACTAAGTGAACTGCACTCAGAAAGTTTAAGCAACCTTTTTAACTTTTGCTTGGAATATAGCTGATCCTTGTTTTGTTCTTCAGAGTCAAGGAAACTTATTTTAAACTATTTACAGCCTTTAATGATTGAGTAAGATATACTCCTGTAGACAAAATTCAGAGCATGTTTATTTTTCTCTGCCTGGTTCCTCTAAAATTTGAAGACTACTTGTAAGTACTCTTAACTTATGGTAATACAGTTGTTTGCATCAGTGCAATAAGAATCCATTTTTCTTTGTCAACAGCATACAATTGAAAAAACTGGCTATTTTACCGAGGCTTTAACTGAAATGGTGTGTTTCCCTTTAAGAAATCAAGCTTGACATGGCAGAGCCAATAAAAGCCCCTTGGGGAAAACTGGCCTCATATCTTGTCTACACAGTCCTCGCACAGGGTTCTGAAACTGTGATCAGTAAGAAAAGTCACTTTCTAGCAGGTCTGGAAGCTCTGAGTTTATGGACCCCAAGAGGAGAGGATCACCCAACTCACAAGTATCTGAGGATATAAACCCATGGCTGGGCTTGGCTCTAAAAGTCTTATCTGAAATTCCTTGTGGAACAGAGTTTCGTCAAACCCAATCCAAAAGGCCTATGTAGAAATAAACATGCTTGCTCAACTTTATGCAAATAACCAGGACAAGTATAAGACTAAAGTTTATTCATAATTTGCTTTTACTAAAAATGAAAACTGGAGGGAAAAATTGTGTTCCAAAACTTATACATTTGTCATTAAATCCTAGTCTAGTTGTTTTTAAGTCTTTGCCTACATTTTAGACTAACTCTGGTTATTCCTGTGAATCAAGTGGTAATCTGCAGCTTGGAAAAAAGAAAAAGGGATGAGTAACATAAAAATGTGAATAAATATGCTAGTTCTGGGCAATTATCTTGCAAATCGTGCCAAGTAATGCCAGTGAATAGGGTGTCCGTAACCCAAAGGTTTCTTTGTTTGGGAAAACAAGGCCAAGAAACTTCATAGACACCCCCCAAAGAAAATTCTATATCTTAGCAAGTAAAATTTTAAATGGAAATTATCTACTACACCACACTTGTGGAAATTGTTATACTCACTGTACTATTTGCAGTAGGGTACTATTTGCAATAGGGTAGCACCTTCTAACTAAAATATTGCACAAAGAGTTTCCATTGCTGTCATATTTTGCTTAATTATTATCCTTATAACTGGGATAATAGTAACTGATAAAAAGGAAGAATAAAAGCTTTACTATCACTAAGTTTGCTAGGACTTTTTATTGGATTTAGTAATGCACTTTTAAATGAAACATGCTGCTTTTGGATTAACACTTATAGTAAAGGAAAATCTATAAAGGAAAACCTAAAAAATCTTAATAATGAAATCAAAATTATTAACAGGCTCAGGGAAAATGCTGACTTCAGCCCTGAGTGGCTACAACCCCTCTTTGATGAATTCCCATCTTTATGGAATTGGTTAACCACTTTATTAAGCCCTCTATTGCTTATATATCTTGTATTAATATTTGCACCCTGTACACGCAATACTATAACTCCAATTGTTTCTTCTTGCCTAGAAGCAATCAAACTCCAAATGATGCTGCAAACTGAACCACACATGGACACGCCATTCTACTGAGGAGCTCTAGCTGCTGTTCTCCATTCGATGTCCTTTTTCGGCAGGAAGTAGCCAGAAAGAGTCATTGCTCAAACTCCCCTAAGAGCAGTTAGTGTGATATCTCCACAGGTGGGAATGTGGTAGGAGTTATTAAGAAATTATTTTAGGCAGATAGAAAGGAAAAGGGGTCCTGGGAAAGTTTTCATTTTTTAAAGCATCTCTGGAAAAGTTTCTTGTAAAGCCCCAGCTCTTAGAGCCAGGCTGGCAGTCTTAAATATACAAATGCCAGTCATTAGAAACTGGGTCCACCCAAATGGTGATTCCCGTGGCCTTCTTGCCCTTGCCCCACATATTCCTGGCAACATGGCAGCCCCCACTTATCCCTAAGAGTGTAGAACCTCATGGTGCCCTGTATTTGCATATTAAAAGCTAGGGTGGGAGGGCCAGCTTTTTCCCGGGTTACATGAATGACATGCCTAGTCTAACCAATCTCCTTGCCCTATGCAAATCAGACACCGCCTCCTCCAGCCTCTGTATATATATACCTAGCTGGTATCTGTAGAAGGTGGGGAACTCCTCTTTTGGCTTTGGAGGCCTCCTCCCTCTGTCTCTGTAGCGGGGAGCTTCTTCCTTCTGTCTTCTCCTGTCCTTCTTGCCTATTAAACTTCTCCACTCCTTAAAACCACTAAAAATAAAATAAAATAAAATAAAATAAAAAAGAATAAATATTCTATGAATACTCTGTGCAAGAAATTATGCCTTCATTTTTATTGTATAAATAACTAAGAGTATAATTACTTGATTACAGGATGGATATATGTTTATGGTTATATAAAACCTGCTAACCTTCCCCAAAAACTGTTAGTATTGTTTTATATCTCTAAAGGCCATGTGTGAAGTTTTTATTGCTTATGGTTTCTTATCTCTGTTTTCACCAATATTTTGTGTTGTTGGACTTTTTAATTTTAGCCATTTAATATCTGGAAACTGGTATCATGTTGTGAACTTAATTTGTGTTTCCTTAATGAGTAATGATGTTGAGGACTTTGTCATATACTAATTGGCTATTGGCCATTTTTATATCTTTGTTTAAGCCTTTTGCCTTCTTCATCCCAATGTATTGTTTTAATCTTTTTTTATTACTAAGTTATAGCAATTCTTGATATAGTCTGGATGCAAGTCCTTAATCATATATATGTGCATGTATATATGTATGAGTGTATGCATACATATATATACACACACCCAGGAATACCTCACTTTATTGAGTTTCACTGTATTGAACTTTGAAAATATCATGTTTATCTTTAATGAACTGAAAGTTTGCGGCAAACCTGCATGAAGTCTCTTGGTACTATTTTTCTGAGAGTGTGTGCTCACTTTGAGTGTTTATGCCACACTGATAATTCTCACAATATTTTAAGCTTTTTCATTATTATTATATTCGTTATGGTGATCTGTGGTCAGTGATCATTGATGTTGCTACTGTAATTGTTTTAGAGTGAAACAAATATGCCCTTAAAAGACAGAATACTTAATTGATAACTGTTGTACATGGTCTAACTATTCCACTGGCCAGCCATATCTCTCATCTCTCTCCCTCACCTCAGGCCTCACTATTCCAAGACATAACAATATTGAAGATGGTTCATTTAATAATCCTACAATGGCATGTAAGTGCTCAGGTAAAAGGAATAGTTGCACATCTCTCACTTTAAATCAAAAGCTAGAAAACTAAGCTTAGTGAGGAAGTCATGATGAAAGCTTAAAGAGACCAAAAGCTAGGCCTCCTGTGCCAAGCAGTTAGCCAAGATCTAGAAGGATTCATCATTCTAGACGTCATAAAGTACATTCATGACTCATGGGAGGAGGCCAAAGTATCGACATTAACAGGAGTTTGGATGAAGCTGACTCCAACCCTCCGGGATGACTTAGAGAGGTCGCAGGCTTTAAAGGAGGAAGTCATTGCAGATGTGTCAGAAACTGCAATAGAACTAGAATCAGAAGTGGAGTCTGAAGATGTGACCGAATTGTTGCAATTTCATGACAAAAACTGAACAGATGAGGAGTTGCTTTTTATGGATGAGCAAAGAAAGTGGTTTCTTAAGAGATAATCCACTGCTGGTGACGATACTGTGGACTATTCACAAAATATTTAGAATATTGCATAAACATAGTTGATAAAGCAGCGCCAGAGTTTGAGAAGATTGAATTTTATGTTGAAAAAAGTTCCACAATGAGTAATATGCTATCAAACAACATTGCATGCTTCAGAGAACTCTTTAATGACAGGAAGAGTCAAACACTGAGGAAAACTTCATTGTTGTTTTATTTTTAAAAATTGCCACAGCCACCCAAACCTTCAACAACTACCACCCTGATTAGTTGGTGGCCATTAACATCGAGGTAAGACCGCTTCCACCAGCAAAAAGATTGTGACTCACTTAAGGCTCAGATGATCGTTAGCAATTTTTAGCAATAAAATATATTTAATTACAATATGTATTGCTATTTTAGACACAATGTTATTATACACTTAAAAACCTACAGTATAGTGTAAACATTACTTTTATGTGATATGGGAAACCAACAAATTGACAACTCACTTTATTGCAATATTGTGCAATATTGTGGTGGTCTGGAAGTGAACCTGCAATATCTCTGAGGTATTCCTGTTGTAATATTTTTTGCTAGTATGTAGATTGCTTATTCATTTTTTATCATGATATTTTGATGAACAGAAAGTTGAATTTAAATACAATCTAATTTATCACTTTTTTTTCTCTTTTATGGCTAACAACTTCTGGGTCTTGTCTATGAAAGTTTGCCTATGCTGGGTCAGAGCTTCTTCTCGAAGCTTTTATTTTGATCCATCTTGAAGCAATGTGTGTGTGTGGTGTAAAGGCAAGGCCAAGGCTTGTTTTTCCTGCAATTCATGTATACTAGTTTCAACATTACTTGTTATAAAGATTGTTCTTTCTTCATTGTTTTGGTGTTTTAACTGAAAATCAATGGACTGTGTTAAGTGTGGGTCTATCTATCTCTGTGCTTGCTGTTCTATTCTATTGATCAATTTGTCTATCTTTATGCCAAGGTCATACTGTCTTGACTACTGTAGCTTTATATATACTGAATCTTGATATTAGGTTGTGTAAGTTCTTCAATTTTGTTCTTTTTCAGACTTACTTTTTCTGCTGTAAGTTTTGCATTTTCATATACATTTTAGAATCACCTTGTCAATGACAATTTAAAGGCCTGCTGCTATAATGATTGAGATTGTGTGGAATATATAAATGAATTTAGTGAGAACTACATCTTAATAAGATTGAATTTTCCCAACCATGATTGTGGTATAGCTTATATTAAAATTCAGATCTTTTAAAATTTGCTGAATCTTGTATTTCTTATGTTAAATTTTTCCCTAATCTTTTTTTTTTTTTTTTTTTTTTGACTTGGTGCTATTGTAAATGGAATGGCTTTCTTGAAAATTGTAATTTTAATGCATGTGACTACAATATAGAAAGACAACAGATTATAGCAAATTGATTTTGTATCTTTCAACCTTGCTAAACTCATTTATCAGATTTAATAATTACTTTGTAAAATCCATGGCCTGTATTTTTTAATAGCAACCATGTTGTCTGTGAATACAGTTTTTTCTTTTCAATCCTTCTAATTTGTTTATTTTTCTTGCTTTATCACACTAATAAGAAACTTCAGTACACTGATGAATGAATTAGTGAAGGTAAGCAGTCTTGCTTTGTTTCTAATGTTGGAGACAATAGGATGGTCATTTGATATTTTGCCAATAAGTATAATATATTTGGCAGGTTAGGAATACCACAAGTGTATGTGCAAATGTTCATACACATTCATGTACACACCCCCCCTTATAAGACGAAGTTATGCTCACTTCAGAGTTTACTGAGAGCTTTCATTATGAATGGATATTGAACATTATCAAACGCTTTTTTTCACTTATAGAGAAAAAACAATATGGATTTTATTCTGTAATCATATAAAACAATATGGATTTTATAGTTAATATGGTGAATCATATAAATTGATTTTCAAATGTTAAATCTTTTATTATGAGAAAAACTCTACTTAGTTATACTGTATTATATAACAGACATATAATAACACTGTATTATATTATATTATATTATGTGGCATATATTATATACTATACATGAAGATATATATATACAAACAATATATAAAAAATAATATTTAACATATAAAGAATAGATATTTGAAATTCAGAATATATATCTAATATAGAAAATATACATCTAATATTATATGTTTATATTTTGAAAATATTCTATATATTCTATATCTAATATATATAAAAATATATAAAGATGATATAACACGTGTGGTATATATCTTTATATATTAATATTATATATTCTTTTATTATGTGTGTTTACTATATTAAATATATATTTATATTATATATAAATATTTGTTACGATAAATCATTGGAAACAATATGGGTTTAAGCATTTTGTGCATGAAAAATTTTGATAAATTCAGCATATTTAATAATTTAATGGTTTGTAGATTTTCTATTTCATTTTCTGCTACTCTTGCTGAATTGCATTACCAAGGAATTTGGCCATTTCATAGATGTTATTAAAGTTGTTGGCATAAAGCTACTTTTATATTGAGTTTTTGGAATTTTAGTGCCCTAGGATCTGTGTTGATAACCTCTCTTTTAATTCTGATATTGTTAATTTCTGTATTCTTTTTTATTGTTTATTCTATGGGTTTATTATATTATTCTTTGCAATAAGCAATTATTCCTTTATTAATTCCTTCTATTTTTATGCAATTTATTGCTGTCCTTGTCTTTGTTCTTTCTACCTATTTTTGGCTAATTTATTTTACTATATCTATCATTCAATTCAAATAATAAATGATCCAATTCCCTACTAGCCAGCAAGATTCCTGCTGAGGAATTTGCTGATAATATAACAGGCATTCCTATGTATATTATGAGTCATTTTTCTCTTGCTGCTTTCAAGATTATCTGTGACTTTCAACAGTTTGATTATGATGTATCTTGGTGTCAGTCTCTTCAGATTTATCTTAACTGCAGTTTATCGAGCTTTTTGAATTTTTGTGTTCATTTATTTCCTCAGATTTGGAAATTATTAGCCACTGTTTCTTGAAGGTTCTCTTTCTCATTTTCATCTCCTTCTAGTACTTCCAAATGTATATTCTTCCATTTAATGATGTTCCATAAACACCCAGTCTCTCTTAATTTTTATTCATTCTTTTTTTCTGTCCTCTGCCTCAGTGATTTCAAAAATCCTTATTTTTGAGTTTGATGATTCTTGCTTCTGTCTGGTCAAGTCTCTATTAAAATTTTCAATTCAGTCATTGTATTCTTCAGTTTCAGAAGTTCTCTTTGGCTCTTCACAGTTTCTATCTCTTTGTCGATATTCTCATTTTGTTTATGCCTATTATTTGTTTACAAACCACAGCTTCGTGCATCCTTTTTTAATTCTACTCTGCTGTGCAACCTGGGGCATTCTCTCAGGCAGAAAGCTGCACTAATACAAAGTTCACCCAAAACATTTCCCTTCCTTCAAGGGTATACTCACCTCAAGTTGATCTATTTTTTATCACTCTTCAGTGCCTTCAATGATTTCTTCTTACTTTTTTTCTAAAGTTTATAGTTGTTATCTGCAAGACTAAGATTACACTGATAGTCTTTTCTATCATTATCAAAACCATATTCCCCTTCCTTCTCATTTTGATATGTTATAACATGAATTATGGTTATTTCAAGTACTTCAGATGAAGTACATAGTCTTATGAAATTAAATATAACTAGTGTAGGGACTCAGAGACGACCTCCCTGACCTTGTAACAATGAACTTCAATTATTAATGACAAGGAGTTAACTGTTTAAGAAGGGTGGGGATGGAGATTACCTGCCTTTCTGACAGGAGGAACAGCATGCACAAAAGCTGTAGTGGGAGAAATGGTATTCTCAAGGAAGTGAAAAAGGTTGGTGTGGCTAGAGGAGAAAGAGTGAAGAAAGAAAAAGGAAAAATTGTCTGGACATATTCACATTGGCTCAGACCATGCAGAGCCTTGTAGCCTGTGTAAAGTAATTTGGTCCTCAGTTTAAGAGTAACGGAGAGCAATGAAAGGATTTTTAAACATGAAAAGGGCATGATGAAATTACTATTTTGTAAAAATTGTCCTAGCCACACAAAAAAAGAATGGTTATGATAAGGAACAGGAGTCAAGAACAAAGACCAGACAGGAGGTTATTTTACTAATGGTACCAATGAGAGTTGAAATAGCTTAGATTAGTTGATGTTCACATTTTGAGAGACTGCGCGGATTTAAGAAAACATTAGATAGTTAAAATGCTAGGACTTGAAAGATAATGGTTAGATGGATAAATATGACAAAAGAAAATTATTTCCCCTCATGTGGATGTGATCTTTGTATGTTTTCTTTGATAATGTTATTCTAAAGATATAAAACATTGTCTGACACTCAGGAGGTCAAATTAATGAATGAAATGTTAAATCCTATTTCTGTTGCACCACTGAATGGTGACATGACATTCCCACCAGGATAAGGAACAACGATAACACTGATAAAACATTTTTTAAGTTGCGGTTTTGTTTTGATCTAGTTGGAAAAATCATTAGTCCTGCGTTGGATATGTTGAGTTTGGAATAGGTTTTAAACATCCAAGTAGATGTATGAAGTCGGCAGCTAATTTCAAGATTGTAGAGTTCAGAGGAAAGCTCTGGATTCATGTGCATCCTGGGAATCATCTTCATTCAGTGCTAACAGAACCCAGGATAAAAATGAGATCCCTTAAAAAGTATGCAGTTGGAAGAAAAAGAATGCTCCAAACTAAGTCATCACTTAATCCACCTTTTACAGGTTAAATAAAGGAAGAAAAAATTCAAGAAGATTAAGAAAAAAGAAACATAGGAGTAGGGAAAAAAATCCAGGAAAATGCGGCATTCCAAAAACCAAAGAACTAGACATTTTTTTTTTTCCTCTGGAAAGGGTTGCTAATTATAAGACAAGTAAATTGAAGACTGTGAAAATATCTATTAGGTTTAGTTGTGTGGAAGTATTGTCAGTATAAGTGAAACCTGTTTTCATCTCTTTCCCCAGTTCTTCCGTGCCTCATGCTATTTTATTTTCTAAAACAGAGTTGAGGTTCAGGACACACCACCTCAAAATATGATTATAGGAGGCCAGAATATGCTACCCCAAAATAAACTTCTTTGGCACATTTTCAGCATGTTATTTTGAGGAACTGCAGGCATAGGAGAAACTATGAAAAGCTGCCCTTTTATAAAGGAAACGTACTTCAATAAAGGACATCTATATTAGTAAAAGTATCATATCAGGAAGAAGCCTGCTCTGAAACAACTGTTATTATCTGAGAGACATTTTATCTGTGTAACAAGACAACTGTTATTCATAATACCCTCCCCTTACTTTCCCCCAAAGCTTGTCTCTACAAACCCCCAAAGCCCCAGTCCCCTATTTATTTTTGTAGTTCAACATGCTATATAAGCTTCAATCATCCAGCCTTTCTTGGAGTCTCATATTTTTGTGGGACTCTCGTGCATATGCATGTAATTGAATATGGTTTTTCTCCTGTTAATCTGTCTTATGTCAATTTAATTTGTAGCCCAGCCAAAGAACACAGGAGAGTGGAGGAAAGTCAATTTTCCTCCCCTTCAATGGAAACATGGTTAAGGATAAACACTTGCGAAGTCTTTAAAAAGTTATTTAAGTATATATTTTGAATGCGTTAAAATATTGTTTAAAATTCCTGCTGAAAGATAGGTACTTTAGGCCGGGTGCAGTGGTTCATGCCTGTAGTCCCAGCACTTTGGGAGGCAGAGTCAGGTGGATCACCTGAGGTCAGGAGTTTAAGACCAGCCTGGCCAACATGGTGAAATCCCCCATCTCTACTAAAAATACAAAAATTAGCGAGGCATAGTGGTACGTGCCTGTAAATCCCAGCTACTTCAGAGGCTGAGGGAGGAAAATCACTTGAACCTGGGAGGCAGAAGTTGCAGTGAGCCCAGATCGTGCCTTTGTACCCCAGCCTGGGCTACAAGAGTGAAACTCCATCTCCAAAACAAAAAACAAAACAAAAAAGGTCCTTTATGTTTTAAAAAATGGTTACTTTCTGGGGTGCTTTCAGAAAATGTCAGGGGGAGGGGGACAGGGCTGGATGGTTCATGCCTGGAATCCCAGCACTTGGGAGGGCAGAATGGGAGGATCGCTTGAAGCTTGGAGTTTGAGATGAGCCTGGCCAACATACTGAGACCCTGTCTCTACAAAACACTTAAAAATTAGCTATATGTGCTGGCCAGTGCCTGTAGCCCTAGCTCCTGGGGAGGCTGATGCGGGAGGATTGCTTGAGCCCAGGAATTTGAGGCTACAGTGAGCTATGATTATATCACTGAACTCCAGTCTGGGCAAAAGAGTGAGACCCTGTCAAAAAAAAAAAAGAGAGAGAGAAAGAAAGGAAGGAGTGAAGGAAGGAAGGAAGGAAGGAAGGAAGGAAGGAAGGAAGGGGAAAAGAAGAAGGAAGAAGGAAGGAAAGAAGGAAGGAAAGAAGGAAGGAAGGAAGAAAGGAAGAAAGGGAGGGAGGGAGGGAGGGAGGGAGGAAAGAAAGAAGGAAGGGAAGGGAAGGAAGGAAGGAAGAAAGAAGGGAGGGAGGGAGGGAAGGGAGGGAGGGAGAGAGGAGAAAGAAAAGAAAAGAAAAGAGAAAAGGAAAGGTTTTTAGAGGGACCAGTGTTTCTACTCCTTTTTTCACCGAATACCCACTCTTAACGTCATCTCTTTCCAATCTCTACCAATACGTCTTCCTCTCATATTGTCAAGCTAATCAAGGCTGATATATAGAGAGGTTAAAAACATTTGCTCAAAATCTATTTTTATAGTTTTCTCAGCTCAAAATCAGCTATACTCCATCTCTGGATTAGAATGCATGTGTACTTTTTTGTGTGTGTATTTAATAAAGAAGTTAGTATTTGAAGAAATAGCCAATAATTAAAGGGGTCTATTCTCAATGGGCTAGAGATATCTTACAAGGCTTTGGTAATCTTCAGATCCTGTGGTGAAAATGTGTTATAGAAATATTTTTATTTTGAAAATCTGCAGAAGATGAACTTTTTACTTCAACCTAGTTATTGATAGCTCAAGGAGGCAATTATATATTTGTAATTTACATGGCTGTATATAATGAGGAATAAACATCTCTTCAACCAGGAAAATGTCTTAATAGGATGAAAGAGGATAATATTAATAGCAACTAATATTTATCTTGCTCTTCATAGTTAATAAAGTGCTTTCACAAACATTATCTTGCAGATCTTCACAACATCTCTGTGGGGAATGTATTACAGCAGGTCACTATTATTTTAATCTCTGCATGAAGAATCTGAGGCTCAGAGCAGTTAAGTGACCTGTATATAGACCAAAAAGGAAGTGGTAAAGACAGGACAAAATAAATATCTTCTGAAATTCTATGCCTCTCCTACTATCTCTACAATCTCAAGTCTCGTGTCTCCTACAATCTCATATTGCCTCCCTGTGGAGTGCCCACAGAGCGAAGCCAAAAGTTCTAGCCTGAGAATGATGACAATATTAACCTTATCTACAGAGTTTAGGTTTCATGGGGCCTTTCCTATAACAGACTCTCTTTTGTTTCTTCCATTGGCCTAAAGGGTTTGTTGTTGTTGTTGTTGCTGCTATGATGGTGGTGATAATCTAGTCTGAGAGCTACTGAAGCAGCTTAGGTACTTACCTGACTAGGTGACTCAGAAAGCAGGGAATGACCCCATTTCACAAAACACTCAAAGCTGTGGGCTATTCACTAAAAGTGGCCTCCCTCTCATCTTCCTTACTCTCCTGAATCTGCCTCTGCTCCTTTGTCTTATTTTCTCTTCAGTATAGGAAATTTTAAAAGGAGCTTTAAAACTAGGACAAGTGGTAGAGCCATGTTAGGAACTTTGTGGAGCTGTATCAGATGTAATTTCAGTGCAGATTTTTCTAAAATAAATTGAGGGAGGAACTTTTTCTTTGGTTAATGTAATCATGGGCTTCAGTACACCAAAAGTGAAAAACAGTTTTAAAGAAGAGTGGCCTTGTTAAAGGCTTCAAAGCTCTGTTTTCAGGTGATAGGGGCTCATCTTCTAACGACTGTCTGTGGAAACTCACTAAAAGCACTGTCCATGTGTCTTAACCTGGTTTTCTTGGGAACCAGAGATGAATGTGAAAGACGTATTCTCTATTGCTTTATTAGGGAGAGGGATTCCAGGAAGTAACAACGATGGGCAAGGGGAAAATAAAAAGCAAGGTGAGAGAGTTAATATAAAGATTTGTTGTCCAAGAGTCTACCACAAGGTGTCACTGATTGGTCAGTCCCACGGGAATATCTTCTGAAAAACTGTGCAAACTGTATATCAACACAGTCTCTTCAGGAGAAAAAGGAAATTGTTTCTACTCCAAGTCTCTGCTCTTATTGGGCAAACACTTCCCCTATAAGTTTTTAAATCCCCAACACATTTCAGTTGCAGATATGTGGGCCCAAGTGGAAATTCACAGCTTCCGTCTTCAGTATTGACAAGGAAGGCCCAACCTGGGAGGCAGGAAGAGGACAGTGTGGATGTGAGAGAAGGCACTGTCAAATGATACATGTGTGAAGTTAGCAGCCACATGACTACAACTGCAACAAGAAGCAGATGAGACCAAAATAATCTAAAATGGTTCATAAACCATACGTGATAGGGCCAATTGTAAACCAAAAATAAAATTCTCAGCCCTCCAACAGACTGCATGGATCCCACCTCTCAGCCAAGGGCACCCCAAAGTCAACCTGAAAAACTAGTCCAGGCCATGATAGGAAGGGGGGCCAGATATGCCTCATTCATTTTACCTCCTTCCCTTTGGAATTCAGACACAACTGACCAGCATTAACATTAAAACAGACATCTTAAGACTGACAAAACAGACTCTTTGTAACAATAAGATACCAAATTCCAACCTGGTTCTAGCACAGCGTCACGTGTTAGACAGCAGACCTTGAAAGAAACTGAAGTATCTTACTCCAAAATATATTCCTTTGACATATTTTTTCATGGCCCTAAAAAACTGGTAGCAGGCTTCATCTGTATAGTAAGAACCTTGTTCTCAACAACCCCTTATCTTAGTATTAGAAAATCTTTGAATAGACCTATGACCTGGAAGCCCCCACTTCAAGTTTTCCCACCTTTCTGGACCGAACCAGTATACACCTTACATGTATTGGTTGATATCTGCTTGTAATTTATGTTCCCTTAAAATGTACAGAATCAAACTGTAACCCAACCACCTTGGGTGCATCATGTTCTCGGGACATCTTGAAACTGTGCCTCAGGCCTTGATTACTTGATATTTGGCCCAGAATGGCCAATTTACATTTTTTACAGAGTTTGACTCTTTTTATCAACATCACCCAGTACACCATGCTGATTTCTCATTATTTTATTATATCAGACTGCATGAACCATGTGGAATCTCATTTTTGTGAGAACCCGATGCCTTTACTTTTGTCCACTCTGTCTCCAGGTTTCCTTCTAGACATTGACCACTTAAAGTCACTTAGATGTAAAGATTTAAGGTGAGATAGTTACTGATGTATACTCAAGTCTTTGCTGCTCCATTCAGCATTGAGGCTGTAATTGATGCCCATCCTCTTCCTTTTCTACTTCTTATTCCAGATCTCCCTTATCCTCAACCAGCAGTTGGCTGGTCTGTGTCACTTGCCTGGTAAGTTCTAAGTTCTTAGTTATCTTTCTGAGCTGTGGTTGCTGCTATTGTTCATTAACTATTGTCACTGGATCTGAAATTAGCATGACAGTTCCAAAAACTGTCATTCCTGCCTACATTAAATAGCAGAAAACATCACTCCTCATGATAAACCAAATTGATTGGGCCCTTATTACATAAATTCCTTTCTTTGCTGGCTGATCCATTGTTTTAAGAGCCAAAAGAAAGCAGGTGGTAGATACAGTTTCGAGTTTATAATAAACCTTATTGTGGCCTCTGGAAGAAGTGTTTACTTTTCTGGGAACCAGAAACTCTTAACTTGGCAAAGCCTAAGATTGCAGTTACAAGCTTTACAAATTATGTAATTGGGGCCAAGAGGAGGAATGGTGAGAGGCGAGGATCTTATTTCCTTCCTTTAGTTCCCAGATGAATATATATATTTCCAGACAGAGCATTATCTATTAACTTTTCCTCTGAAAGAAAAAGGGAAGGAAGAGGAGTACATTGTACATTATGTAATTTCCAATTGTATGTGCTTTGTGGTTGCTTACCTTTTTTTTTTTGCATTGAAAATCTGAATCAATCCAGCTTGGTTTGGGGTTTTTGGGGTTTTGGGGTTTGTGTTTTTTGTTTTTATTTTGTTTGTTTGTTTTGCCTGATGACTGAAAAAGAAGGAAGATAAGATAATTATAGGTTGTTTGTGTGCACACATGCACCTGCACATTTATCTATCTTTCTATCTATCCAAATGCCAAGTCAAAGAGTGTCATAGTCTCTAAATGTTGGGTATCCAGTTCCTCCTACTCTCATAATTCCGACTTAAAACATCCTGTGCTTCTGGTTTAGTTTCTTTTCCTATCCACACCCCCACAGCACTTTGTTGTGATATCATAGTCTAAACTTACAACCTGTCCCTGTTATTTAAGGAATTCCCCACACACATCTGTGCATCTAGCTTAAAACAAGCTGTAGGGATTTTTGTTGGTGCATGTTGTGTGGGTTTCCCAAATGGAGTCTTATTTTCAACACCTACGGCTTGCTCAGTCCATTCTGATGCTGGGATGGTTTCCGTCTGTGAGTAAATGTCAGTGAAGTGCTCCAGGCAAAGCTATTGCCCTCACAAAGCTTATGAATCTAGTTTGTTCCAGAAATAGACCCCCTATGCCTACATGCAAGTAAACATTTAGATCAGGTATATTAGCTAATCCAGCTTTAGGAGATTAAAAGAATTGACTCTTGCTCTTGAAGTCTAAAGGACAAGCTTTGCCTCACATTATAATGCTTCACCCAAACCAATTATATACATATTTTTTTTGTGTATGTACAGGCATATAGTAGGTACACAAGAAATGTGTGTATATAATTTTATTATACAAAAGTTCATGGGATCTACTATGAACCAGGAAATGTGCTAAGAGTAAGCAGAAAAACACATAAATGTAAATAAGACGTACAAACTTGTGAGGGTGATAGGACATACCCAATAAACATGATGACCAAAGACATAGTAAGGTAAATAAGAACCAATGAAGAGTTATGTGTTTCGAATACCATAGCAGATGTAAAATTCTTTTAAATTCTAAAGCACCCTAACATGTAAGTTGGAGATGAGCAGGCTATCCTTGGGTAACAAGTGGGTCAACATTTGGCTTTGGGGCCATTATCTCTTTCATTCTGTGTTCTTTTTCCCCGCAGTAAGCTTTGTTTTCAAGAGCCATCAAAATCTATTTCACTGCCAGAGTTTCATCATACACTTTTGGGAGAGCCAGATTCCTTCTGAGGGGAGTAGTTTCACCAGCTAGCACACTGAACATCAAAGCGTGGCACCTTCCTGTATTTGTACATTCCAATATTCTCTTTCTTCTTGAAATTGCACAAAAACATACATACATATATATATATAATAAAATAAATATAATTAAGCACATATAATAACACATTTTTCTCAAGAGAACTCTTTCATGGAAACATAGTAAGAAAAGCGAATTACCTATGTTGAATTGGAGGAAGTGCCAGAGCCTGCCTTACTCAGCCCTCTTTCTGCTACCCTCACTTCTCTGAGTAAACTCTGTGAAGCCATAATCTCATAACCTGTTTTAAAATCACTCTATTATATAGCCTTTAAAACACTTCAAATTTTGGCATTTGCGAATCTGAGACTGATAATGTCTATATGACCCTATGCCTTTAGCTGCTCAAGCTTACAGTCGATGGTAGAATCAATCTTGTGGCAGAGTTCCCAGTCTCCCAGGCTCCTCTTTGCATAATGCTCTACCTACTCCACTAATTCTCCAGTTTTGGCAACTGAAACCCTGCATATGGCCTGCTTCAGATCTCTGATATGGAAATGTATGAGGTATCAAGTACTTTTAGCCCCTGAGTTTTCCCTGGACTTGGTTTAGCCTTCACCTCTGGCTCCCTGGTCTTGGATACTATGCTGAGCTAGAAAATCCTGCCAGTTTTTCCCGAGTGACCCAGTCTCAACAACCAACTTGCATGACCATTTCATGAGCTGGGCCTTCTCTAGCTCTCTGGCGGAAAGCATTTACACTAAAATCTTTGACAAAGTGTTCTTCTCCTAAGAGTGTGTGTGTGTGTGTGTGTGTGTGTGTGTGTGTTTTAAACCATAACAAGGAAGAAAACCTTAGATTAATTTCTGAACTGCACAGCCTCAAACTAAAGCATACCAGAATTGCAGGAGGAAATGAAGGAAACAGAAAATTGCAGCACCTGAAATCTAACAGCTACCACCTTTACTGAGCTGAATGCACTGGAATTACCAGGAAACAGCCAGAAAGAAATAATAATAATAATAATTCAGGAAAGGAAAAACCTGTGTTTTTGACCCTATTTCTTTTTGATGCAGGCTGTGCGTGGAAAAGAGCTTGAAAAAAAATTTTCTCTTGCTCCACCTCGTGGTGGATGCCTGCAACATAATAATTCTTAAGCAGTTTCTTCCAAAACAAACGATCAAACAAGCAAAACACACACTGTGGATCTCTTTGCGTACCTTAAATAAAAATTGTCTGAAATTGAAAATTGAATTGCAAATCTTTTGCAACTGTATACTTATAGCATAAGAATGGAGATATCTCAGGTGTTCAGTACAGCAGCAAACTATATTACAAATTATAGTTTAAAAATAATTTTTAAGATATTCTTGCAGTGAATATCAACAATTTTTTGACACATGAGGAGCTTCTGCCCCTGTAGGAATAAGTATGTATGAAACATTTAAAAATGAAAGAAATGAAAGAAAGAAAAGATGAAAGTAATGAAGAAAATAAAAGAACAGAAGGAAAGAAGGAAGGAAGGGAGGAGGGAAGGAAGGAAGGAAGGAAGGAAGGAAGGAAGGAAGGAAGGAAGTTAGGGAGGGAGGGAATGAATTTTTAGAAATAACCAGGGGCTGATTTATGTGCAATATGATTTTTTTCAGAATTCATAACGGGGATTGTGTGCTCCCCTACTCCCTAATTCCTGACATTTTTAAATGGTTACTACGGGTCTTTCATTTAAATGATGTTCTTTTCTATTGGCACATGTGGGTCAATTTTCTCCTTTTCTGTTTTACTCAAACCAAAAGCTGCAATTTCAGCAATTTGTCCCTTAAAGAAGAGGCTGTTTTTTGTTACAGCAGTACCGTGCTGTGCTTCAGCAATCCAAAATACGCCCGCTGTATGTCGTCTCATAGGAGGCATTGCAAGTCCAGCGTCTAGCCAGAAATGAGAGCCAGAAATGAGGACCAGAGATTATTTGTTCTTGTGGTGTGACTAACCCGCAACCTTCTCAATTCCAACTAGTGTTGTTTGTTTTCCTGTAACTTTGTTTTAAATCTATTTCCAAATCAGACTGCCCCTCAAAATGTAACCCCTCACCAACAGAAGCTTGTCTGGGAAGATTCTGCAGAAACTCCTCTCAGATTTGAGAAAATAATGGATTGGAAAATCATTTTTTGGCCAGGGTTCAGCAAACAAAGTTAGGAATTGGCTACCAATATCACAAGACACAATACTATATATAAAGGTATTGGTGCGTTGAGATAGCTTATATTATTCGAGGTAAAGGTCATCTAGGGGAATCATATGCCTGAATTTCGGTTCTTTTTTGAGGTACTTACCCTGGGCAATAGGAAGCATGAGAAGAGTTACAGAGATCCATTTCCTTGGGCAGGTACAGGTTTACAGCCAAGATAGACACTCACTGTGAGGAATGTCAAGTGGTGTGTATGTGTATGTGTGTAGGGGAGGTTGATACTTGAAAGAAACCTCCTGAACCATGCTAAGAAGTCTAAAGTATGATAACAAGTGTGGATTTATCCAGATGACATTGGGATAACATTACAGTGTTTTAAGCAGGGAAATTGCATGATCACATTTATATTTTATAACTACAGTCAAGCTTCCATGTGTAGAATCAACTGCAGGAAAGCATACTGAATGCATGAAGACCAGCTAGAAACATATTCAAAAGTCTAGGCAAATGATGGTGATATGCCTAACCTAGTAGGATTATAGATATTGAAATTGGCTGTATTCTAGAGATACTGAGAATAGAGAAACAACAAGACTTGGAAATAGCTTGGATGTCTCAGTGATGATAAACAACAATTTAGAAAATATGGTCTTGTTTCAAATCTTATTGTGAACACATGCAACTGTTTGCCTGTGTATTTGTGTTTTTCTGACTGTAGGAACATATTGGGTCTACACTCAGGGAAAACTAGAAGTGCAATAGTTATTGCCCCAGAAACAACCCTCAACAAATGACATAAAGAAAGTTGACTCCAGTTTCCTCTCACTCGATAATATACCCGTAAACGCTGTCCCACTAGAGTTCTAGGGTTCCCCAGAAAGATTCAGCTCCAGTTACCAATAGTGGTAAATGACTTCATAATGCCCCCTGCACTAGCATTCTTCCATTTCCTATTTTACTTCCCCACTCCCTCCCTATTCCCCTACCAGCATTTCTTGGGAAAACTTGAATATTTGCCTTAGCGTCTGTTTTGGATAAACACAAATGATGAAAACTTTCACTAGAAAGGGATGATATTCGGGTGGAAATGAAGAACTCACATTTGGGAAACGTGAGATCAAGATACTCTATTCAGGTGGTTGTAGTTTAGTCCAGCCCTTAGGGTCTTTCTGGTGTCATGTTCGAAGACTGCTTCCAGAGGCCTCGTTTCTGAAGCTATGAGCTAACAAGTGTCATCTTTTGCTAAGAGTCTTTTTAGACATCTAATTTGTTCTTCCACTGAGTGGTGAATGTGTTTTTGATTACGTCCCCTCTGTTGAATGAAATGTAATTGTATTATACAAATTGCATTAATGAATATTTTTGGTATCACGTTTAGCTTTTTATTTCATTTAGCTAGGGTAAAATATGGTACTATAACCTGAACTATGTTCCTCAAAATTCGTAAATGGAAGCCTTGACTGCCAATGTGACTGTATTTGGAGTCAGGTCCTTTAGAGAGGTAATTAAGGTTGGGTGAGGTCACAAGGTTGGGCCCTAATCTCATAGAACTGGTGTCCTTAGAAAAAAAGGGCTCTCTCTTTTTCTTAGTTCTGACAAAGGGAAAAGGCCACGTGAGAACACAATAAGAAGTCCGCTAGGCACAACTAGGAAGAGTTCCCTTACCAGGAACAGAATCAGCTGGCATCTTGACTGGGATGTCTACCCTTCAGAACAGTACAGTGAGAAAATAAAGTTCATATGAAGCCACCCAGTGTGTGGTGTTTCGTTATGGTACCTTGAGCATATGGGTACCTTAACCTTTAAATTAATGTCTTTACTACTTATTTCCAAACTTCAATATCTTCCTCCCTACATTTTAATTTTCTTTGTTCATAATGTTCTTTCTTAAGAGAATGAATTTTGGACCCAGACCATCTGTTACTTTGGTCAAATTCCTTAACTTTATTTGAATAAATTTTCTCAAATATCTGAGGATGATGATACTAATACTTGCTTCCCCATCAGATGACTGTCTTCAAAATAAGCCCATTGATTATAATAAAGCCTGGAAATATAACTATTTCTTTTATTATTGCTGTATGTTTTCAATATTCTTCAGTATCTTACGTGAATATTTTTTAGCAAATTAAATTGAACCTTTCTATTCCTGTCTTATTTTTCAGACATAGCTTTTTCCTGTCTTCGGTTCCACTCCTTCTCTCGAATTTCTTCTTGCCACACACTTCTTTCCCCTGGGTAGACAGAGCCTCACAAGCTCATCCTTATTTTTCCTCACAAAGGGTTGTCAAACAGACCTTCCATTGAGATTCCTACTGGATCAATTGACAATTGATTCAATTTGGTCACTAGGCAACATATTTTAGGAAAAGAATGTTGTGAATGCTTTTTTTGCATTTATTTTCCAGGATTAAAAGCTTCTTCAAATAATCTGCTTTGTTCTAGGATCCATGAAAGCTTAAAATAGCACCCACACCGTCTTCACTTGCTTGCCCTTTATGCCATAAATTCCTTCTAAACATATACATCCGTGTCAAGTTGGCATTGATATAGGATGCAGATTTATGTGTTTAGAAGTAATGCCAAGAAAGAAAGAACATTCGGAAAGACTATCAAGAAAGATAGGTTGTCAGAAAAAATAAATAAAAAAGAAAGATAGGAAAAGTGATGAATGCTAAAACACCCTACAAGAGTTTATCAGTGTGAGTTAGCTCTTCATATTCTCATAGTCCATTCTAGAATTGGGACCTTCTTTTCAGGCTATTTTTCGACAATGGCCACTGGAGGGCATTGCCAGCCAGCAGTGAGGGAGGTTTATAGCAAGTCCTTAACGGGGAAAGTTAAGGCATAAAGGTCAGATGTGGCAATAGCGTCAGACAGCAATAGGGCAAACACGAAAAACTATAACTATGTGTCTCAGGGCAAGATTTTGCTGGCACTTAGACAGGTCTAAGAAAGAGTTGTTGAAATATGGTGGGTGTTTGCCCTAGATTTTATTTTCCCTTCTCACTGTTAACATTGATGTTGTCATTTATTTACAGCTCAATGATTGCATGGTCCTCATATCATTTGATCTGTGTATTCCCTAATAGTTTGGTCTACATTGAGTTTCTGAAAATTTGAACCTGTTAATGAAGATGGCTGATCTCCATGAAAAGATGGCATAAGCAGGTCTCTTCAAAATGGGAAAGGGTCCTCTAGGAAAGCAAAATATTACTTTATCATTTGAACATACCTGCACATTTCTTATTAAGTTGATTTATAGTGTGACACATCAATAAGGTACTTGAGGCTTGATTCACTAGACTGATATGCCACCCAATTGGACCAGTGACAAAGCATGAATTAGATCTCCAACAGTCATTTAGCTTGTTCACCACCTCTACTCAGGGGGCCAGTGATGCTTCCTCTGATCTCCTTGAAACTGTGCCCATGTGAAAGCTCAGCACCATGTTACATTTGCATTCTACTTTCTCTTCTTATGCCATGGAATATTCAAGTCAATATTCTTTAAATTTCAAGTCTATGGGGAAAGGGTGGTATTTTGAAATTCTAATTTGTTTTAGTGTGCATATGTGTGGTTTGTTCATGTAAACAGCTTTGCCGTGTAACCTCAATTCTTGGCAAACCAGCGTTAAGTGACTGGTTTTACACTTGGTATGGCTGAATGGGTACTGAGACTCAGCTTGCCTGAATTACAAAAGCCATCGAGATGTTCTAACCTCATGTTTCTGGAGAAGTTTTCCATTGGCTTTTAGCACTACACCCTCCTGGATTGCCTCTGACATCAATGACTACTTCTTGTCAGTTTCCTTTACTTTCCTCTCTGGTGTTGGAACAAGAACGTGCCCAGAGATCAGACATTGCAGCTATTTTCTTCTGGGTCCGCCTCACTTTCATGGTGATATCTTCCAGCCTCATGACTTTTAAAACCACCAATAGGCCAATGATTCCCAAATTTATATCTCCACTCTGCGTCTCTCCCATATACTCCAGATCCAATTTCCAAATGCCTACAATTCTACTTGAGTGTCTGATAGATGTCTCAAACTTAGTATGTTCAAAACCAAACTGCTGATCTTTCTTCTAAAGCTTAGTTTTCCCTTCTCAGTTTATAGCAGCTTGTAGTTTTCTGTGTGAAAAGGGCTACATGAACCAAAAATAAAATTCTGAGCCCCCAACAGACTAAATAGACTCCCCTCTTCACCAAAGGGATCCCAAAGAAACCTGAAAAACTAATTCAGGGCATGAATGGAAGGTAGGGGAGGGGATCAGACGTGCTTCATTAAACCTTTCTCCCTTTGGAATTTGGGCACAACTCACCAGCATTAGTAATAAAACAGAGCTCTCAAGACTGACAAAACAGGCTCTTTATAGCAATAAGATACCAAATCCCAACCTGACTCTGGTATAGTGTCACAGGACAGATAGCAGGCTCTGAAGGAAATCATAGTGTTTTACCCCAAACTATGTTTGTTTGACATATTTTGAAATGGCCCTGCAAAGCTATCTCTTGTGGGAAAATTTTGCATTCTGTAGAAAATCTTTTTCCCTTACTAGGTTTTTTCTGAAGAGGAAAATCTGACACCATTTAAGGTCTGATCAGAGATATTTACTATCTATTTTCCTTGAAGCCTGCTACCAGAGCTTCATCTACATGACAAAAACCATGGCTTCCCTTAAGAATTTTTTATGCTAACTTCAGATGCTTTAGGCAATGCTTAACTCTTTCAACCAAATCCACTTCTGACCTGGAAGCCCCCACTTTGAGAAGTCATGCCTTTCTGGGCCAAACCAATGTTTACCTTAAGTGTACTGATTTATGTCTTTGCCTATAACTTCTGTCCACCTAAAAGATATAAAACCAAGGGTATACAACTCAACCCTGGGGCACATGTTCTCAGGACCTCCCGAGGCTATGTCATGGGTCATGGTCTTTAACCTTCAGAAACGAAACCTCTAAATTGACTTAGATTGGTCAGGATACTTTTTGGGTTACAGCTGGAATCGTCCCTGACTCTTCTCTCTCATACCTTACATCAAATTCATAATCCCACCTATAATTAAATCCAGAATCAACAATGCTCACCGCTTAATTGGGCTTTAAATGTCATCCTTTCTCTCAGATTATGGCAACAGCCTCCTTGCCTCTACTATCAAGTCCCCTAATAACATGGCAGAGGTACTACATAGATTATAAACCTTCTTCACTATGTATATATAAGCAGGACAAGCCAGAGAGGTTTTAATGGGAGAAACACACATGTTAGGGGGTAGATACTAAGGACACAGATGGGGAACACTGTGATGGAAATGTGAAGGGTGATCTATATTTAGCTGAGATTGAAAAGGAATCTAGTTGTTGACAGAGGGATGAATGTCATCAAACTGGCAAAATCTGAATGAGTTAAGGAAAATATTTATTGCTTGGAGAGACAGAGATATTTACAGCTTACAAAGTGTTTCAAAGTATTACTATTTCACTCAGTCTTTACCCTTCTGTACTAATGTAAGGAGAAAGAGATAAAAAGAAAGAAAGAAAAAAAAAAGCTGGGTCTCTAGAAGGTTAAGGGATTTTTTTCGAGGTCATGAAGTGTGAAATTGAGCCTTAAGTCACAGGAATTTCTTACTACACCTAGAACTAGTGGTAAGTTTTCCACTGGCCCACGGCAAAATAAGAAAAATAGGAACAATGAAGTAAACTTTTCATAAAGCTAAAAGTATTTCATTCAAAGAGGTATTCTTTATTTTGAGATTATATTCTCTTCAATCTTTGATGTCATAATGTTCTTTATTTTAAAACATAGAGTATTTATAAATGTCTTAATTGGGCAAAAGAAAAATGCGTTCTTAAATTTAAAAAGTGTAACTATCTATCCTATGCAAAATCTGGGAACTACTGACCTACACTCATGTCTCAAGTAAGGAAACTTGAGAACCAGGTTGCATTCTCATTAACGTGTTTTCTTCCAGTCAGTACCTGGCTTTTGAAACTGCCTATTTTATTATATCTATTTAAAGCAAAGCAAAGGAATCATTCTAAAGTAAGAAGGACTAAATGGGAAACTTCTGTGCGTGTGCTTCACGTACGATCTTCCTTTCTGGCTCCCTGCTTCCATTTAGGAATTGAGACTATAAAAATTTAAGTGTAAAAAAATTCTTATTATTTTATTAGATGAACAAACAGTATTATTCATATCACTAAAAAGCTCAAAGGAAAAGATGATTACATTTTAGAAAGTTGTCTCTTTTCCTATTAAATTATTGCTGAGTATATGTATGTTTCTACCTCTTTTTCCCAAATTCTACTGAAATGATGTAATAGATACAAAAATACATCCACAGCAGTGTGAGTACTTGGACAAAAATACCACCGTTTTATCAGAGCAGTGAAAAGTTTCTGAACAATAAATAGCACATTCATTTATTTTTTCAACAACTATTTACTGAGGATGTATTATGCCATTCTAGGCATATAGTATAAATATCCATTTGTTAAAAAGAAATATGTCAGATTATGATAAATGCAATGTAAATAATAGATAAGTTCGTGTGACAGAAAAACTACTTGGTGACTGCTCTAATCTGCGTAGTTATGGAAGAGTTCTTTGAGAAACTGATCTCTTAATTGACAGGTAAATAAAAAGGAGCTAGCTGGTTAGATATCAGAAAGAAAACTTACCTGAGAAACAGAAAAGCAGTGCAAGGGCTTAAAATGTTTGGGATCTAAAAGAATGCAAGTGAGGTGATGGTAAAGACCAGGCCATGGGGGAAGAAGGACCTAGATTATGTAAGTTTTTACAAGCCAAACAAGGAGTTCAGATTTTATTGTAAATAAGATGAGAAGCAACTGGAGAAATGTAGGCAGAAGAGTGGTATGACGTGATAGGTTATTTTAAAAGACAGCTTTGATTAATTTTTGGAAAGTGAAGGTGGTATATAAATTTGGATGATTTGGCTGTAATTATGGAAAAGTTAATTTACAGTCTATATAAAAGTGTTAAAACTACAATAACTAATAACAAATCTATAGACAGGCCATCTCAAGGGTCATTTATTCAGTGACAGCAATAACATTAAAAACTAGAGCCTTTTAACCTTTTCACTCTGACATTTTTGGTGTCTTGGCTTTGTCCCTATGGTTGCAAGATAGCTGCAGTAGTTTCAGATTTTAAATGAAGACATGGCAACACCCACATGTATAAGCTTCCCAATAAACCTTCACTCTGACCAGCCTTTTCTTTATAGCCACAAAGAATTATGATTTTCATGTACAGATTTATCTTTACAGCAATAAAAATTTAAGTCAGAGTGAAAAATTCTTCATTGGCCAATATTTGCCAATTAGGATTTCAAATATGAATAAGAAAGTTGTACATCAAAAAAAGCAAATAATTAAACTCTAAGTCTTAAGTTAGGAACCAGAAGAACACTAGATATAATTATTGTCCTTTAAATTTTTTTGAGGATACCACATTCATAAAAATGATCAGACTGTTTTGAAAAGAAAAATAAGACTTCAAAAATAAAAATACAAATGCAGAAACAAAAACCAGATGGGCTAAAATAGCAGAATGAACACAGCTGAATACTAAATTTCTAAACTGGAAGGCAGAGCCAGCCAAAAAAAAAGTGGGTATTTTTGCAACCCACAGAAATATAAAATTTTAGTAAATTTTAAAAAGTGAAAAAGAATAGAGATCAGATTTGTTGACCGTAATGTGATGACAGTGAGAAATTAACGGCAAAAGGGCAGATAGATGAAGACGATCCACTTGAAAAAGATAAAAAGAAGACAATTAAAAAGCAAAACTTTGGTTAAAGAGGGATTGAAAACTACAATTATAGGCAATTACATGGTGTGCCAGCTATGCTGGCCATATCTCTGAGACATGTTGATTATTTGCTGAACATACAATAGCAACATATATGAAAGTATGTAAGATTAGGCCAACACAGTATTTAGAAGAAATTATGTTGCCATAAATACATTAATTAAAAAATGAAAATGACTGAAAGTAAATCAACTATGCATTCAACTTGAGTAAAAAGAGACAAAACATACCTAAAGATAAGGTGGAAGTTACCGAGCTAAGAAGCACGAGAGCGTGTTCATGGGGCCAGGACTGAATGAGGCTTACTTTGTTATTAAATCTTTCTCACTGAAGTGTCACCTTAAACTTTCTCTGTGCTACAAGACCCTTTTATGCAATAAAAACTTTGTTTTTGAAAGTGATACTTAGCTAAATTTGTCCAGAAATATTGTGAATAGTAATGAAAAGGTAGGTCAAAGTGGGGTAAAATAGAAACAAATATTTCATCCATAAATGAATGATCACTAGGGAGTAAATGTCTACTCAAAATGTCCTGTGGGCTCAGAGATGAAGTGTGAGTTGGTCCTATAGACGCCTCACCTATGGTACTTGGCCAAAAAATGAGGGTGGGAATGAATCATACTTAGTGCAAAAACCAGTAGAAAATGACAAGAAGCTTGAGATGTCTAATTTCAGGAGTATTATGGTCAGAGTCATCTCATGATACCTAAATATAGCTTATTTTAGAATGCTTACTAATAACAATGTGTTTTTCTTTTTTTAAGACAGGGTCTCACTCTGTCACCCAGGCTAGAGTACAGTAGTGTGATCACAGGTCATTGCAATCTCAACCTCCTGGGCTCAAGCAATCCTCCCGCTTCAGTCTCTGAAGTAGGCATGTGCCACCATGCCTGGCCAATTTTTTTTTTTCATTTTTTGTAGAGATGTGGTCTCACTATGTGGTCTAGGCTGATCTCAATGTCCTGGAAGATTCTTAAGTGATCTTCCTGCCTCACCCTCCCAAAGTGCTGGGATTCCCAGCATGAGCCACTGTGCCCAGTCACAACTTAAGTTTTATAGCACTTATTCATAGTCCTTATTGTTTATAGAATATTATCATTCTTTTTGGACTAGGAATTAGTTCCTGTATGGAAGTTACTATGAAACAAAATTGTGTTCAAAGTAAATAAAAACATTCTAAAATCTAAATTATCAGATGGTAAGGTGGCTTCCTTGGTAGTTGACAATTTTTCTGTCTCTGAAAACATTAAATAATGGCTAGCAGATTGCTTATAGGAAATGCTAGAGAGGAAAATTATTTATTGAATGGGATGGGGAGAGTGGTGACCCCAAATTCCCTTTACATCCTGACATTTTAGAATTTGTTTTTTGGGTGTACCCCACTTACTATAGATATATCAAAGGGGTCTTCGACTAATTAGCTTCCAAATAATTTTGTCTACACATAGAAAATAGTTCATCTTGTATGTTTTCTAGTCATTCCTAGCCCTTTCAAAGATTCTACAGTTTTAATCAAAAAGAAATAAGTAATGTACATTGCTATGGTTTGAGTTTGTCACCTCTGAAACTCATGTTGAAACTTATTCCCCAATGTACCAGCATTAAGAGGTGGGGTCTTTAAGAGGTTACTGAGTCATGTGTGCTCTGCCTTCATGAAATGATCAATCCATTCATGGATTAATGAATTAATGGGTTCTCACAAGAGTGTGTCTGTTATAAAAGCCGATATAGCAAACTTGACTCCCCACCATGTGATGCCCTGCCTTGTTTTGGAACACTGCAGGGTCCCCACCAGCAAGAAGCCCTTCACCAGATGCACTTCCTTGCCCTTGGACTTCCCAGCCTCCAGAACTGTAGGAAATAAATTCCTTTCCTTTACAAATTACCCAGTCTCAGGTATTTAGTTAGCAACAGAAATTGCATGCCTTTATTGAAAAATGGTTGTTCCATATACTCCGGACTTTCCAGCAATAGCATTAAATGGTGTTGCACATTTTGAAGCTGGAACTTCTTTTAAGATATTCTGCTCAGGTTCTGACAATGAAAACAACATAATCCTACTCATATTATTCCTGCCTCATCACCAGTGCTTTTAAGGTACCAGGTAAGAGCGATGTTGCTTTGACTATTATGGCAAATCCAGCACAATAGGTCACATTAACATGGTGACACTATAGGATCATTTACATAAAAACAGTTAACATTTGTTGAATGTTTTCTACCTACCAGGCATTATTCTAAGTACTTTACATTTGCTGGCTCATATTATCTTCAAAACAGCACTACAATGTCGATGCCGATTTTATCCTAATTTTACTGATGGTAAAATTGAGGCAAAGAGAAGTTAATATACTCAAAAGTCACAAAACAAGTGAGAGAGAGACAGAACTCAGATTTAAACTCAAAGTTATAAATTGCAATCATATGCTCTTATTTTCATCGTTTCTACATTAGATGATGTAGTCTATACTAAGGAGAAAAAAGATTTCAAGAAAAGGAGAGGAAAATAACAAGGGGCAGTGAGATGGAGTGGAGAGAATATTGCACTTGGAGTCGAGACTTCGTATTTCTCATTTTGATATGCCTCTGTTTAATTTTTAGTGGACCATTTAATGACTGATTCTCATCTATAAAATGCAAATTGACTGCATGCCTTTTGATTTAATACTCTTTGTTTGCCTCATGCCAGACGTTTCACAAATCACCTTCACATGAATGATCTCATCTAAGCTTGACAGAAATTTTCCAAGAAACTTGAGGTTCAAAATAGTGGAGGCTCCCACCTCCACTGTCCCACCCACTTTGTTGCACAGATGGTAAGGATCTTCGGACTCCAAAGGCAGTGTCTCTTCCTCCTATATTCTGCTGCCCTATTTTATGTATATAAAAGCATTTTTTAAACTGTGAAATAACTTTCACAACTAAAGTGGCATTCAAAGGTGGATTGGTAATGCTTTCAGCAGAAGAAGCCTGCAAAGAAAGAATAATTTTGGAATTTATTTGGAGGAGCCAGACTAGTTTACATGAAAACCACATGCATTCTTAATTTATTTTGTTTAAATCTCAGAACAAATGCTAAACTGATGGAAGAATATGCTGCTTCTCTGTGCTCCGGTGAATTCCTTATTTTGTAGCATAAAATGATAAATGTTTGAACAGCTGCAATTATAAAGTTAAGAAACCATGCAACACAAATACAAACACACACACAAGTACACACTTTTTTTCTGTCCAGCCTTGTGGGTTGGAACTGTGCCACAGAAAAGAATCCATGGGTGACAAATTTATTTTCATTCATTATGCTGAATCCCTTGCGTGGCATAACTTTCTCTGTGGGAGGCTTACCTCAAGAAGGGCAAAAAAAAAAAAAAAGAAAAAATGTGAACAAACCAGCTTTCTTGATTTATTGTCTTGGAATAGTTTCTGAGATATTGTTCTCCTTTGGGTACAAGCTAAATATAAGCTAAATATTTTTGCAACAATTGAGGATTAATGGGAAGGAGTTGATGAGTGGAGACAGCTTGGCCTTAGTCATTGTACAAATCTTTAGTTTCCATTTTATCTTTGTATACTTAAGCAGCTGAATAGAAGGAGTTGTTATTTCTTGTTTAACTTATTTTAAGCACATGTGCTCTAAATATATACTATTATGCAGGTGAGCCTGTGTGTCTTTTAACTCATGTGCAGTCATTGTAAACTCTTTTATTGGTTATATATTTGAAATCTGAGAAGTCAGTTCTTGGTGTTCTGGAAAGTAGATGAAAACTTATAGTGGGCTGAACTTCCTTGTTGTCTGTTGAAAATGAATGAATGGGCCTGAATCTGCTCCTTGCCTATTTACTGAGATATACGTAAATCATGCAATATCATGTGGGACGGAATTAAGAGAATCATAGAATGTCAGATTTGGAAGAGACCTTAGAGCACATTATCACAATTTTATTGGTCAGGGAAACAGAGCCTCTGTGGGTATTATGTGAATACGGGATTTAATGTAAAAATTAGACCTCATCCAATATTGTAAGAACTGAAAAAGTGAAGGTCTAGAGGGGAGTTGGAAACACCAAGAAAAGGTCACAAATCATTCAGCCTTTAGGCACTGGTGTGAGTGGACAAACAGAAGCTTTCATGGAAATCCAAGAAATTTAAGGACTACATAAAATTTGAACAATTGTGCTTTTGATATATTGAAATTTCACTATGTATCAGTAACTATGCTAAGCATCACACATCTTGCATGTCTTTTTCTTAGTGATTTTAAAATTATTTTTCAATTATTTATACATAAATAAACATGAAAATCTATACATAGAAAAATTGAGTGAGAAACACAAAAGACCCTGTAAGAAAAGCCACATTGTCATCAGAACTAGGATCCTAGTAGAAAATAGTTTAGGTAGCGTCTTTAGATCATAGTATATCTTTCAGCTTCCTTTTGAAGTTATAAGAATTTCTTTTGAAGAATTAAATGGGAAAGGTAGTGAATGAGCCCGGGGAAATAAAGAAAGCTCCACAGTCTGGCATCTGACAGATCTGTAAAATGAGCCGAATACTGGATATCTGGCATGAACATGGTTTCAGAGTGGGATGGTTTGATTTGTTTTTTCTTCTGAGCTCACCATGACCAACTTCCAGATCTCAGAAAAATTTCAGTATGGTAGAGTGAATGTCCTCAGCTGACAACAGTGCCTAGAAGCAAGAGTGGGGACTTCATCAGCATGTGGTCCAAGCTGATAGTAACCTGAGCCAGGTATCCCAGAGCTGAAGGATTCTTAGTAGTAATAGCCATTAGCATGTCTGTTTCTTGGGTCACACTGCTTAATCTAACTGGTTGCTGTTTATGTCTATTCAATTGTCATCTGGAATTGCCCTTCAGCATGACCCTGAGGATTCCGCTTACTTGTCTCCTGTGTTAGATCCCCTAGATCCTGTATTGAAGTGAAACACAAAATCAGAAGCTTTTTGAGCAATGGTTCATGAACCATTTTGGTTCATTTTGGTTCATTTTGTTGCAAACTAAACTAAAATGTTTTTATTATATTATCAGATTTAATTTTTAATTAGTCTGGATTAAAATTTTAGGTTTTTTGTTATTTAGCTTACAATTTTGAAGGCATTGTGCAAGTATTGTTTTTTGAGAACTCCAAAGACACTTTGAATCCCAATCTTATATGTGATACCTAATTTTATTTTCTCTTCCCTGGAAGGCTGTAAGATTTTTCTCTTTGCATTCTATGTCCTTGTATTTCCTCAGTTTGGATGTGCTTTTGTTATGCCCAGACTGTTAGTTCCCCAAAGAAGACCACCAGAGACCAGAGTCAAAGCCAAGCGGCAAGGATCTTTACTACAAGTTCGAACCTGGTCCCTCCATTCCACAGCATACAAGAGGGCCTCGAACAATGCCAGCGTTTGCTTTTTATAGCCCGAGAGCTACAGGGGAACAAAGGAATTCTTTTGGTTCCCGCGCTTTCAGTAAAACTTTGAACGGCTGTCTCCTTATCGGAGACTTTCCAGGTGGTGTTTGTACTGGGCTCAGGGAGTTTGAGAGCTATATGGCGATATGTGGTGGGATGGGAGGATGGGATGTGTTTGTACTGGGCTCAGGGAGTTTGAGAGATATATGGCGATATGTGGTGGGATGGGAGGATGGGATGTGTTTGTACTGGGCTCAGGGAGTTTTTAGCCCGGGGCTGAGGAATGTGCCCAGCTCCTTTCACTTTATTCCACTTATATCAGTTAGCAGTATATATTTCAGGAAAATTTTTCCAACGTATTTTGTAAGTAATTTCCTTTTCTTTCTTTTTTTGTTCTCTTTCTAGAGGTCTTCTCACTTATATGTGGGACCTCCTGAACTCATTCCGTAATTTTTAATATTTTTTCCCATGTTCTATTTTCTCAACTTGCTGTTCTCTTTTCATCATTTCCTGAACCTGTTTTTTTGTTTTTTATTTTTTTTTTTTCAAATTTTCTATTGAGTTCCTCACCTCTACTCTTACGTGTTTTTGTTCTTTGATTTTGTTACAGCACTTCTTGTTTCATGGCTGGCTGAAATGTTTTTCTTATTTCTCTGAAGATTAAAATTACAGTTCTACTAAAGTTTTTTCTGTTTTCTGTTCACATAAGCTCTGTTCCTTCTAAGTTGTTTTTTATTCTGTTTATTTCTGTCTACACCTTTCATATTAGAGGTGACCTTCGGATATTTGTCCATCCTTGGCAGTTGTCATTTCCTTTTTTTTTTTTGAGATAGTCTTGCTCTATCACCAGGCTGGAGTGCAGTGGCATGATCTTGGCTCACTGCGACCTCTGCCTCCTGGGTTCAAGCGATTCTTTTGCCTCAGCCTCCTGAGTAGCTGGGACTACAGGCACACGCCACCATGGCCAGATAATGTTTGTATTTTTAGTAGAGAATGGGTTTCACCATGTTGGTCAAGATTGTCTCGATCTCTTGACCTCGTGATCCTCCCCCCTTGGCCTCCCAAAGTGCTGGGATTACAGGTGTGAGCCACCGCTCCCAACCCATTTCCTCCAATGAATCAGATCCAAAAGTGGATTAAATACTCTGAGTGCTTGGCTTGGGTAGCACTTGTTACCTCTAAGGAGACTTGCTTGAATTCTTTATATGATGTTAGTCTTTCTCCTTAGGCTGGTAAGGTTGAAAGAAAAGTCTCTTCCAATATTGTCCTTGTATATTCGTGTCTTAAAACATCTCTTTAGTGGTTTTAAATATGTGTGTGTGTGTGTTTAAGGGAGAAGTGTGATAAAAGGGCTTTTAAATTTTTTGGAAACTAGGATGTCCCTATTATTTTACTAAGCCTCACAGCAAATACCGAATGAAGATGGGGGGAGGCTAGTGGGAAGTCTTTTCTTTTCCTTGTGGAAATGAGTTTAAAGGATTTTATGACTTGTCCATATTCTCACAACTGTTGAGTGGATAAATCAGAATCTGAATGTGCAGAAGGTGGATTTTATAGACACTGACTAAAGATGTGTGCCCTGGGGACAAAATAAAGCCTAGATAATAGCTTCTCTGACAGTTCGTGAGGATCTGACAGTTTCTGGTCTGTATAAGTGAAGAAGGAATCAATAAAAGAGATATATCAAATTATATAATCAAATAAGCAATATTACTTGATTATATAATTTTGAATAAACATTTTAGTCTAACCAGAGAAGCTTGTTCAAAATCTGTTAGTTCTACTTCCAAAATCAACTTCAAGTCTGTGCATTCCTCTCCAACTCCACTGCTACCTTGCTAGTCTTCAAATATTCACTAGTAGTCTCTTGGCTTATCATAATAAACCTCCTACCTGATGATCTCACCTCCATTCTTCATCTCTTCTTACAAATAATGCATATGGAACTGAGAAGAATCTTTTCTAAAATTTATATCATCCCCTTTCCTTGCTTAAGATGTTTTAAAGTTTTTCTTTAACAATAAAAGGTAAAATATAATTCCTCAGCATGGTCCATAAGGCCTGAATAGGCTGATGTTTATCCACTTTTTCAACATCAGCTTTTGCTTCACTCACTGTGCTCCAACCATAATGGTTTTATTTCACATTTGAAAAAGTGCTGGGAGATTTCCTACTTTAAGGATTTGGCTTATGCTATTCTCTTTGCCTGGGATGCTCTTCCTACTACTGCCAATTGATTGACACTTCATCATCATTCTTCAGAACTTATCTTAAATTCCCTTTTTAAGAGTCTGGCATAATCTACGCCCTCGGTGAATTATATTCTTTGTTTCTTTTAATGTTTCAGATTATCTACATGTAATTGCTAAACTATTAGAAAATAATCTAGAAAATCTGAAAAGCCATTCTTTTCATTGTATGCATTTGTACTTTTCCAACCACAATGTCAGAAGCATATTGTCAGATGAGAACGTGCTTTTAATTCGTAAAGTAAGGTTTTAAGAACCCACTTTGTGTGAGATAGTGAAGTGTGCTGAAACAGCACTGGGGGCTTGGGCTTTGCTGCTAAGTTGAGGAGTCACCATAGCCAAGTTAAATTGCTTCCATGGACTTCATTTCCTCTATCTCTGAGGTACAAAGACTGGAAGGAGACAATTCCTATAGACCTTTCTGACTTACTATTCCAAAGGTGCGCTATACTAAAACACGGATTTCAAATGATTTTCCAATACAGGCATACCTTAGATATTAGCAATTCAGTTCCAGATCACTGCAATAAAGTGAATTTTGCAATAAAGTGAGCCAGACAAAAATTTGGGTTTTCTTGTGCATATAAACGTTATGTTTGTGATATACTATATTCTATTAAGTGTGCAATAGTATTATATCAACAAAACAATGTACATACATCTTAAATAAAAATACTCTTGCTAAAAAATGCTAACCATCATCAGGGCCTTCAGCAGGTCCTAATCGTTTTGCTGGTGTAGGATCTTACGTCAATGTTGATGGTTGCTGACTGATCAGAGTGGTGGTTGCTGAAGGTTGGGGAAGCTGTGAGGATTTCTTAAAATAAAACAATAATGAAGTTTGTTCCATCAGTTGACTCAAGAACATTCTTGTCCCAAAAGATGTCTCTGTAGTGTGTGATGCTGTAAAACTTCTCTCAGAATTGAAGTTAGTCCTCCAAACCCTGCCACTGCTTTATCAACTAAGTTTATGTAATATTCTAAATCCTTTGCTGTCATTTCAAAATACTTACAGCATGTCCACCAGGAGTAGATTCCATCTTTAAAAAAGAAAACACTTTTTTTGGCTCATTCATAAGAAACTCTTCACCCATTCAAGTTCTATCATGAACTTGCAGTAATAGAGTCACATCTTCAGAGTAGATTTAGCATAATTCTTGTGAACCCTAGGATTTTCAGAATGACGAATGAGATTTGGCTTCAACTTAAAGTCACATCTGCATTAGCCCCTCACAAGAGAGTCAGCCTATTCTTGGAAGCTTTGAAACTAGGAATTGACTTCCACTCTTTATGAAAGTTCTCGATGGCATCTTCTCCCCATAGGAGGTTGTTTTAAGTACACTAAAAATCTTCAGAAGACCCGGATAGTGGGAGGCACTAACCGGATCTTCTGTAGCCTGCGCTGGCTGATCTCAGCACAAGTCTTTTGCTCTTCCTCCTCTTGAGCAGCCGTGGCTGCCAGGGAGACCCAGAACCCCAAGGCTGGGGTGGCCCAAGTGCAGGTGGTTTTGGTGCTCAACATCAGTGTGGTGCGGGGGCTACAGGACATACTGAGGACCAACCTGGGATCTAAGGACACCATGAGGACGCCTGTTTCTGGTGCTGGACAAATCAAACTTACTAAAGACAACTATGTGCCGCGTCACAACATGCAAATTCACGAAGTGCAAATGCTATTAAATGTATTCTTAATAGCAAAAGTAGCAACAGCTCAGGATGATATAACCGGTGATGGTATGACTTACAGTGTCCTAATAATTAGAGAGCTACTGAAACAGTCCGACCTCTACATTTCTGAAGGCCTTCATCCCAGAATAATCACTGAAGGATTTGAGACTCCAAAGGAAAGGGCCCTTCAGTTCTTGCAACACGTCAAAGTAAGCAGAGAGATGCACATAGAAACACTTAAGAGATGTGACCAGTACATCTCTTCATACTAAAGTTCATGCTGAACTTGCAGACGTCTTCACATAGGCTGTAGTGGACTCCATTTTGGCCATTAAAAAACAAGATGAACCTATTGATCTCATAGAGATGAAAAATAAACCTGAAACTGATGCAAGCTTAGAGGCCTGTTTTGGATCATGGAGCACGGCATCCTGATATGAAGAAAAGGGTGGAAGATGCATACATCCTCAAGTGTAGTGGGTCATTAGAATAAGAAAAAAGGAAGTAAATTCTGGCCTTTTTATTTACAAGAGTGAAGAGAGAGAAAAAATCATAAAATCGGAAAGAAAGTTCATTGAACATAGAGTTAAAAAATAATAGAACTGGCCGGGCGCGTTGGCTCATGCCTGTAATCCCAGCACTTTGGGAGGCCGAGGCGGGCGGTTCATGAGGTCAGGTGGTCGAGACCATCCTGGCTAACACGGTGAAACCTCATCTCTACTGAAAAAAACAAAAAAGTTAACCAGGCATGGTGGTGGGCGCCTGTGGTCCCAGCTACTCAGGAGGCTGAGGCAGGAGAATGGTGTGAACCCAGGAGGCAGAGCTTGCAGTGAGCAGAGATTGTGCCACTGCACTCCAGCCTGGGTGAGAGTGAGACTCTCTCTCAAAAAAACAAACAAAAAAAAGAACTGAAAAGGAAAATCTGCGGTGATTCAGATAAAGGATTTGTTGTTATTATCAAAAGGGAATTGATCTCTTTTCCTTAGACGCTCTTGCAAAAGAAGGTGTAGTAGGTCCGCACAGAGCTAAAAGTAGAAATATGGACAGGCTGACTCTTGCTTGTGGCAGGGTAGCTCTGATTTATTTTGATGACCTAAATCCCAACTGCTTGGGACTTGCAGTTCTTGTGCATGAGCATACATTGAGAGAAGAGAAGTTCACCTTTATTGAGAAATGTAACAATCCTCACTCTGTCATATCATTGATCAAAGGATTGAATAAACACACACTCTCTCAAACCAAAGATGCCATCAGAGATGGCCTGAGGGCTGTCAGAAGAGCTATTAATGATGGCTGTGTAGTTCCAGGTGCTGGTGCCGTGGAAGTGGCAATGGCAGAAGCCCTAATTAAATATAAGCCCAGTGTAAAGGGCAGTGAACAGCTTGGAGTTCAACCATTTACTGATGCATTGCTCGATTATTCCCAAGGTTCTTGCTCAGAATTCTGCTTTTGACCTTCAAGAACATTAGTTGAAATTCAAGAAGAATATTCAGAATCAGTCTGCTCGTGGATGTGGACCTCAACATAGGTGAACCAATGGTAACAGCAGAAATAGGAGTATGGGATAACCATTGATTAAAGAAACAGCTTCTTCACTCCTGCATTGTGATTGCCACCAACCTTCTCTTGGTTGACGAGATCATGTAAGCTATTAATAGAATGTCTTTTCTGAAAGGTTAAGTTGAAGCTTCGCTGTACTGAGTCTTGAAGACTCTGCAAAGTGATCCTGAGGAATATAGCTGTGGAATTTTTGTCCAAGCTTCAAATGGTTTTCAAAGGAATTTTCTTTTCTCATGTGAAAAAAAAAGAGAGAACACTGGAACCTAACAGAATTTTGAAGTTCTGAAATAACAATTACAGTATTTTTTAAATTGCACTGAAGTATGAGCACATAAAGCAGGTCCATGTCTGTCTTTTACCCAGTGAACAGGATGTTTTGCTTTAGCTGCAGTTACATAAAATTCCATGTGAGAAAAGCATGTTATCTAGCTTATTATTAAATATTTATTGAAAAACAAATTTTAATGTTTAATAATTTCTTATGAGGATGTTTGTTAAATTATCCAACAGTGTCCTATTTTCATGTATTTAGGTTTAAATAAATTTTGTGCTAATGTAAATAACACTTATGTAATTTAAGATTTTGAAAGCGTCCCTGTTAGTATAAATTTCTATTTGCAACCTTATTGGATCAGTTGGACTTTTCCTGCTTTTGAAATAGCTTTGCTACAATACTCCCCACAAAACATTAAGCTGTAGTAAATGAGAAGAAGAGTAAACTAGAGGCAAGGGAGTTGAAAGAGTTGCAAGGGACAAGTGGCAAAAATAGAAGAAGCAGAGGTAAAAGATGATGGAGGGCGTGGGGACTAAGGGCTAAGGCTATTGGGTGAAATACGAGATTCATAGCTGACCATATTTTCAAGCCTCTGAACTTTTTGCTTGTGCAGCATTATCCATCCCAAACCCTCTAGTGTCGTATTTTTCTCACCCAAATTACTGTTCTCTCCTACATATTTCCACAAGATTGTTTATGTACAGTTGGTCTATTTCTGTAGTCCTCGAAGATGAAATGTGTGATACTATGAACCACACCCATATAAGACAGTGAAGTAATTGATAAATGCTGTGTGTGTTCTCACTGCTCCAGCAACTGGCCATTCTCTGACCTGCTTCCTTCCACTTCAGCCTCCCCATTCCCTGAGACATCCCAATATTTGAGGGCTTAGCAGTTATCTTCAGTGAATGTGTAATAAATATTAAGTTAAAACCTCAAAACAAAAAATAAAATATGTTGCTTAGTATCTAGCCACCTTTGTCAGCTATCCTAGCAGATCTTTTGGCTAACTCGCTGCAACTTCTGTGTCAAGCACTTGCTGCCTCATCTTGTACTTTCGTGTTATGAAAATGACTTCTTTGCTTAAATCTCATGAACCAAACTTTTGCCAGCTTCTGACTTTTCTTCTTTAGCCTCCTCACCTCAGTGTATAGTATCTTATGGATCATTGTATGGTCTTGCTCTGGATTAGGCTTTGGTTTAAGGGCATGTTGTGACTTGTTTGATCCTCTATCCAGACTTCTCGAACTTTCTCCATACCAGCAATATAACAGATTTACTTTTTTATTTGTGTGTTCACTGGAATGGCACTTTTAACAACCTTCAGTAATTTTTCCTTTGCAATCATAATTTGGCTAAAGGTTGGAACAAGAGACCTAGCTTTGGGCCTATTTCAGCTTTCAACCTGTCTTCCCCTCACTTAATCCTTTCTATTTTTTGATTGAAAGTGAGAGGCATGTGACTCTTCCATTCATGTGAACACTTAGAGGCCATTTTAGGGTTATTATTTGGCTCTATTTTATTTTATTTTTAATTTATTTATTTTTGAGGCAGAGTCTCACTCTATCACCCAGGCTGGAGTACAGCGGCACAATCTTGGTTCACTGTAACTTCCGCCTCCCAGGTTCAAGCGATTCTCCTGCCTCAGCCTCCTGAGTAACTGGGACCATACAAAGCTAATTTTTGTATTTTTAGTAGAGACACGGTTTTACCATGTTGGCCAGGCTGCTCTCAGACTCCTGACCTCAAGTGATCTGCCCGCCTCAACCTCCCAAATTGATGGGATTACAGGCATGAGCCACAGTGCCCGGCCTGGCTCAATTTTAATATTGGGATGTCTCAGGGAATGGGGAGGCTGAAGTGGAAGGAAAGAGGTCAGAGAATGGCCAGTTAGTGGAGCAGTCAGAACACACACAGCATTTATCAGTTACTTCACTGTCTTATATGGGGGTGGTTCATGGTGCCCCAAAGCAATAACAGCAAAGATTACTGATCACAGATCCACAGATCACCATAATAGATATCATGATTATGAAGAAGTTTGACATATTGCTAGAGTCACCAATATGTGACACAGAGACAAAAATCTGAGCACTCGCTGTTGGAAGAACGGCGCTGATGCACAGATAGCCTTGTTCCACACAGAGTTGTTACAAACTTCCAATTTGTAAAAAACACAGCATCTGCCAAGCACAATAAAGTGAAATGAAATAAAACAAGATGTGCCTCTTCTGCCAAAAACTGGAACATTTTTCAAAAATTTAAAGTGAATCTTAAAATGTATACTTTTTTATTTTTGTTAATAAAAACTTCCTTGAGTAGGCTCAGATTTGTCGTCATAAGAATATTTTTGTTTTGATTTCATTCCAACATTGAAATTAAACCGTTTCCTAAGAATACCAGCTGCCATGAGGGATTCGTGATCTGAAAGTACCACAGAAAGCAAAGAACAGAAAATGAAAACATGGCGATTAAATGTCCATTGGATGAGTCATGTAATGGTTGCCCTGAAAGAACCTGAAAATGAAACATCCCTAAAACTATGAGAAGCTAAAAAAAAAAGTGCTGACTAAATATACACTTGCCAGTAAATGCGTGTAACAGCAGCCTCCAGCGTGGGCATGAACCAGTATTAAATTAACAACCACAAAATTACTCTATTGATTAGCCTATTGCCTCATCTGTAATGCCAGGACTTAAATCTGAGAGCAAACACTAGTAAACAGGGTTAGGTTGTACTTTACAGTGATTGGCAGCACTATGGGAAGTCAGATGCCAATGTTTGCTCATTCTAATATGTTAAGAACCTTTTTCCCTCCCAACATCACCATGGAAAGCTGTCCTCCAGGAAAATCATAGGTAGATCTAGATCCATCACATTTTAACTACAACTGTGGTTATAGTTAAACAGTGATTTAGTATTTTACAAAATCTAAACTATGTTGACTACTAATAATATGTTACTAATTATATTTTTGGAGAAATCTCACTGTCGAAACTAGGACTAAACCAACTTATAAGAACTTAAGAAAGACGTGGCAAATAACACTAATAAGCAATGAGTCTTATTCCACGGGTTCTTTTTTTTTTACACAATTCTCTCTAAAGGACAATTGTTGGATAGCAGATGGAGATTGTTACGGCATTGACCTCAAAGGTTAATGATGTATCTTTAAGTATTCATTACACAACTTTAACAATGCCTTACACAGTGAAACATTTTAAAGTTTTCAAAGGGCTTTCACCTTGACCGCTGATTATATTGTGAAGGACTGAGTAATGTACAGTGTCTCAAGCGTATTTTTTTCTTCACAGCATAATCCTGACATGTTTAAATATGCTGTAAAAGTATATTGGATGAATTAACAAATTTGGTCCACACAACAAACTATGTTAGGCAAACACAGAAGAATTAGTATACAATTTTACATATCTAGAAACAGTTTCAGTGATTTGCTAGGATGTCTTAACTATAGATAAAATCCTGAGAAGGAGTAAAGAAGTGAAACAGCCAACGAAAATCTATAGACATGGAAATTTTCAAAGAACACGTACATTTATTTCAACACTGTTATTATACTTATCAGAAATGATCAATAAAATATAGTAGATGAATGGAAGCGTCAAATCAGGATTCATTTTTTTTTCAGTTTTTAGATTTTACTATTTGTACCCTGTGATATAACTTAGTTTGTGGTTGTTTGTTTGTTTGTTTTTATCCACAGGGGCCAACATCACTAACTTTTTTGTGTGTTCACTTTGAGGATTTATCTTTATCTTTGAAGGGTTAAGGAAGATCATATTTGAATCTTTCTTAAACCCTTTTATGTCTTAAGTAAAGTAACATTTCCACTGAGTCTTAAAAGATAAATGGGTTTGAATGCCAGTTTTAATACTGGGCGAAGAGTTTTTCAAATCTAGAAAACCACATGAGCAAAGTCCCGATGTGAGAAACCACTGAGGATATACAGGGAAAAATAAGTTTGGTAGATTCATGAAATACATGGAAAGAAAAAGTTTCATGTGTGAGAATTACATTATGAAGCACCTTGAACACCAAACAGAGCACTTTGTCCCGTGAACAGTAGGAAGCTACAGTTGGTTATTGAGCAGAAGAGTTGCAGTGTAGGTCACTGTTTTGTTTTTAATAATAATGAGTTCATAGTCATATCCCTGCTATAGTGTGACCACATTGGTGACAATGACAGAAAAGGAGGGTGTGTGTGCGTGTGTTGGAAGCAGGACTAGAGTAAGAAACTGGGGCAGGATTACCATCTGAAAGGTGGTATTTCAATAGTCCAATTAAAATGGAAAACGAACCTACTACTTGCTAACTTGCTAGGTATGTAAACTAGGACAAATTACTTCCCTCTAAGCCTTGTTTTCCTCATTTGTATCCTATAGAATTATTGCTATAATTAAGTGAGGACTTGTATATACTACAATTATTAGCACCATGTCAGATATATCGTGGCTATTTCATAAATATTTATAATTATTATATCAAGCCAATTAAAATATGTTTTGGGGGAGAGGAGGACCTTAAAATTACTTATTATTACTGTGTATTTATTTTCATTGACAAAAAGTGTATGTATTTATGAGGTAAAATGTGATGTTTTGATATCTGCACATGGTGTGGAATGATTATGTTAGAGTTAGCTTGAAGTCAGAATTATCAGAAATGATCAACAAAACATAGTAGACACATGGAAGCCTCAAATCAGAATTCTTTTTTTTTTTCAGTTTTTAGATTTTACTATTTATACCCTGTGATATAACTTAGTTTGTTGTTAATTAGCTTGAAGTCAAGCTAATTAACATATTCTTCACTTCACATGATCATTATTTTTTTGTGTGATGAAAACATTTAAAATCTTTCTTAGCATTTCAAATATACAGTACATTATAATTATAGTCACCATGCTATATGATAGTTCTCCAGAATTTATTCCTCTAATGGATATGTTTTGGTAAAATATTTTTGTTTTTTCTCAATAAAACTTTCTTTCATAGCTGGGACATCCTATTTGACAAAGGTAACAACGCACATCCACACGTCTTTCCTAAGACTATCCTCTTGGCCACTCTCAGCTAAGAAAGCTTGGCTAAGGGGGCCTATAACAGTGAGGTCATGTTGTCACCAGGAGCTTCTGCTATTCTGCACTATACAACCAGAAAGACAGCAAACCTATGAAAGAACACCCTGCTATGGTTGAGAAGCCAGGCATGAGCTCTGCATATTTGTTCTCCTCCAACAGTGAGTCAACCATGATGTTCACTCATTGAGGAGTGTTTGCAGACACTTGGTGTTAATTTATCTTCTTGCATTTCTTTGACCCAACCTGTATATAAGATGGAATGGTGAGACTATTTTTTATTATTTACCACGTTTCTCCTCCTTAAATGGTGGAGGCCTTCTCATGCTGGAGACCAAATAGGAACTGTGACACATTTCAATGACTGGAAATGGTAAGACCGGAACAGTTATGTGTTAGGAACAAAGTATGCAGCAAGCTTTTATGGTCAAGGAGATTCCATTCTACCTTTAGGACTGGTTTTATCTTAGCAGTACCCAAGAATGATTATATGCTGGTCCTAGAATGTACAATAAATGCACACAGTATTGGAAGGTATTAATTTTTATTGTTGTCATCCATAACTAAAAAACAGTGACCTGTTATGGTCAGACAATGTATTAAAAGACAGAACATTGAAATAAATAATATTATTTAATCCACACACTTACTAAACACTAGCCATACACCAGGCCCCTATAGTGTGTTGTTGGAATTCCAACATGGCTATGCAATAGTTCCTTCACTTAAAGTATTTTGAATGGAAAGATCCCTCTAAGGAATAGGCTTGGTGAATAGTAATAACTAAGTAATCCTTCTGGCCTTTAATTAATAAATTTATAGTTAAACAGGATTCATATTAACTTCATTTCATTTTATCCAAGAAGACTTAGTACTCATTGGAAATATGACTTTGCATATTTTATTTCTTTTTGGGGACACTCATATTTCTTAGACTGCTGGAAAGATGGAAGAGTTGTGTTTTTCTCTCTAAGGTATCAACTTGGTGATTTCCCCTCCGTCTTGTACAGATAAATACATTTTGACATTTGGTTGGGTTGTCTTCTTCAGTCAGATTGGCATTACCAATCCCTTGAGAGTTCATAAACAGAGAAAAGAAGGAGGCAAGGGAGCAATAAGAATCAAAATGTAAAGAATTTGATTCTCACGATGAAGACTAAAAATATGCTTAGGTTTATTTTCCACTTGTTAACTGAACGATTAAAGAAGGAAAAAGTATTTCTTTGTTCTCGAGTTTATTTTTCTGCCTGTCCTAAGACACAACTCCATGTTTGCATACATCTTTGTGGTTGGAAGAATGTTATTTGAGAAAGCATTCCTTTTAATAAAGTTTGGTCATGTAAGCCACTTTGTTATGAAATACAGTACACATTCTTGTTTTATTCATGTCAAATTTTCATCAAGGACATAAAAAATTATACGTTCAGAGAAAGGCGGAAAATACCCAAATCTCTACATTTAATACTAAACATTGTATTGAAGTAATCAATCAAACTATTCAGTGTCAGCCATATTACTGAAAAAGGCCAATATTAAGGCCAAACAGTCCCCCTATTAATGTGTTGGGAATTCATGGGGAACTTTGATGTCTGTGGTTGGTGGTGACAGTTTGAGATTAGTATTTTAGTATTGTAATTTCCCAGAGTTGCTTCGGAAACAAAAAGATAAGACTCCATTCTACTTGTGAAGTGTATTAAAATTCTAGGGTTGAATCTGTTCAATTTTTCCACCTGTATATTTGATGTTAGAATATGTTTAACTTCCTTAAAAAGTGCTCTGATGATTGTTGCAGGGATATCATCAGTTGATTCTTTCATTTGAGAAGCATCTCTTCTTCTGATTTCTGCCATGAAGTAGAAGGGGAATTAGATCTAAGTATGCTTTAGCAACTAGCTAAATATATAGTTCCAATTATATTAACTCAAAAGATTAATATTTGTTTTTGTTAGACCCAACAGGGTATGTTAAATAAAGCTCCACATTTTGGTCAGTCTCCATCTGTTATTAACACTATGTTGACAAATTTTCCACTGATTAAGGTACCACTAGTCAATGTACTGGAATTAACTTATTACCTGGAAAAGTCACACTTGATATTTACACACATATAAGCTTCTAGTTAACGTAAGCCCGACTAGTCCACTGGAAACATCAGGACGTTTCACTCAAGTTGGAGAAAATAGTTATTTTCTAATTCAAGAGGCAATTGTATCAGTATAGATGGAGGAGACATGAGGAGGTATTTTTAGGAAAATTGCCAAAGTCTAACTAATATTCTTGGTAGAATGGTAGAATGTCTCATCAACTTTTTGGAACAGTAAATCCATTACAGCAATTCATCCATCTACATAGGCTTAAAAGTAAAATCTGTGATTATTAGTCATTGGTTTAAAAATCTCTGAATGAATTAGACAGACATTTAATCATATAATAAGAAATAAGATGTTAGAACATCCTAAACACATTGTTTCTGCTTCTTTGCCTGACCTCTGCTGTCAAAAAGTCATGACAGCTGTTTGGTTTCGAGTGTGTCCAATCCAGTGAAGTGGCAAAAATCCTTTTAGAACAAGTTAGATTGCTTCTCTTTTGTTCTACTACCCATTGTACGCACAAGCGTCATCTCTTTAGATGAGATAGCCACATTTGCAGTAACTAGTTCGTTCTTTTTCTTGGGCTAAATTTGAATATTTCCTGTTTATGGCAGTATGGAAACATTTCTAGTATCTGGAAAAGCCTTGGGCTTTCACTCCAGAAAGTAGCCCAAGAGACTGTGCTTTGTCTTTGCCTCCTATCCGATGACATTTCTGTACAGAACAAGTCTACTCCTAAAGGCTGACGGGAAAATAGAAGCATGGCCATCAGAAGCCTACTTCTAGACATTTTTTTTTTTTTTGCCAGGGCCCAAAGTCCTTTGAAAGAAAAGAGGAGTTTTTCCTGCAAACTTATCCAAACAGGTTTTCCTATGACACAAGTTGCTACACTTTCCTTTCACTCCCTTACCTATTTCCACTACAAAGTAACGACTTCATTGAACTTTCCCCAATGAATCTGTCACCCAGAACAGTCATTCTTTAAAACAGAAAGGCAACATATGTAAGGACAGTCTTTTGAGACTAATGTAAACTTTTAATTTCTTGCCCAAGTGTATTATTAAATAATAGTTAATCTCCTGAATAACACTTCGGGCTACTTTGCCACTCAGAAGAGAGAATTACCAGAAGGAGCTCTGATGGCCACGACTCAGATTTAGTTACAGAAAGAGGCCAGTGACCTTTGGGGAACAGAATGACATGCATGTTATTTAAGCAGACACTTGAATTCATCAGGCACACAGTCATATTTTAAAATATCATATTTTAATAAAATCAATACCTCATATAATTATTAATCATTATAGTTATAGATAAAATATATTGACCCACTATGTGCTGGCACTGTGCCATGTGCTTTATCTACATTTATTTACTTTAATTATAATAGCATTAATCTTATGAGATAGGTATATTATCTGTCTTTCCATTTTAAAAATAAAAAGATGGGGTGGCCAAATAATCTAGTAACAATAAAAATGCATATCCAATGTTTATTATTTGCCAGGCCATGTTTAATTATACTTAATGATATTATAAATATAACATTAATAATAAATATAAATATAATGTTTTTATAATAAAATAAAATAAATATAACATAAATATAATATGAATTATATTAACTCATTGAATCTGCAATAAAACCCCATTGAGTAGGTATTATAATTAGTCCCAACTTTAAGGCGAGGCAGTAGAAAGGCACAAGAAAGGTTAAGTAATTGCTCAAAGTCTCAGCTAGTAAGTGGTGGAGTTGTGACTGAAATGCTGACAGTCTGGTTCCTCAGGCTATCCTCTTACCACTGCATTGTACTGTCTCTGCCTTTCCACGCAATCAATTACTAATGATTTCTGTCTGGTTAGTGGTAGCCATGGGCCTTAATTTAAAGTCTGTGCTCTTAATTACTATTTACTCTGTTGCCTCTCATTTAGTGTGCTTAATACAAAGTTCTGTGTTTTTCATTGTACATACCAGTGGGAGAGGAGCGTGCAGAGATCATCTTTGTCCTTGGAAAGTTTACTGTTGGGTAAGGAAACTGTGTTATCTCTAAAAACGGGGTGTACTCATCCAACTAAAATCAGAATGATTTCTACAAATGGTAACTCTAGGATCATTAGAGACCCCTCCATGACTCCAATCACTTTGACTCCTACAACTCTTAGGACTTCTACACTCCTATGGGACTCCTGTAACTTTGAGTATTGAATGAGCCAAGGGGGTCTCCACTGAAGACATTTGTAGAGGTTATTTCCTATAAGAACTGTTATAATTATTAACAAGTGAGCTAGTGCTGAAGGTTGTACCCTGTCACTACAAAAAAAGGCAAATGGCTGAACTAATGATTGGCAGTGAAAAGGACAAATCTGCCATTAGGGGTAATACCAGCTTCAAAGTGCTAGCCTGCTTCTTTCCTAGGAGAGGAAATGACGACGGGACATGAAGGAATTAATGAGGATTCCAAACTTTAATTCCAATGTGTATGGTCCCCAAATATTCTCTGTGAACAAAATGTGGTTTACTGAAGGAAAAATAATTTCTTTCTGGAGACACAAAATAACATTGAGGGAAAAGTGGAGAGGAAAAGGTATTTTTGAGAGAATAAAATCCTGAAAGTTTTGGTAAGTTTATATCTGATAAAACTGTAAACGTTATGATAGAAATAACACTAAACTCAGAATCAGATGCCCAAGTTCAAGTTCTCACTGAAATCTTAGAATTTATTCTCATAGATAAAATATTGCCGTAATTAGTAGATTTTTATTAAAGTGACATTTTCTCGCAGCCTTTCTCTATTTAGTTCACAGCAGCCTCTTCCTTTTCTGAGCTCCTATAGTTCATATGATTCACCTAAACTGTCTATATTATATTATATACTATCATATAGTATTATTTACTGGACTATGTATTACTATGCCATTTAATTCAATTTCATTATTAAGTTATTTAAGGGTGGGGATTATGAATTTTACCTCTTTTCAGTTCCTGTTCTTTGTCAAAAGTGGTTGTTCAGTAATTGTTGATGGATTGAGATTAGGGCTCCATTAGAAAGGTACTCATAAAGTCAGTGTTTTCCAAACAAATCAGTGGAATTAAAGCTTATTATTTACTTACCGATAATAACGAACCATCATGAATGTGTAAACCAGAGATATCACTTTATCCCAGTAGTTGCAACCAATTGTAATAATGTAAATATGGTGATATATACAATTACTAATTGTCAGTTAATGTAAATTTATTCTTTGTGTAATCACAGTTTATTCTTTGTAATAATGTAAATATGGTGATAAATACAATTACTAATTGTCAGTTAATGTAAGTTTATTCTTTGTGTAATCACAGTAGTCTTTTTTCTTAAAGATGAAATTTTTCAGCATTGACACTTTTAATAAATGATGTATTTACACTGGTAATCATATGGTAGAAAAAAACTATTTTCTGAATGACTTTTTATAAAAAATAAAAGTCAGAAAAAAGAATTGTAATTTCAATCCTGATTCTCCTGGGAGGTTTCTGTTTCTCATCGCAGTTTGAAGTGAGAAAACGTGTTTTCAATCAAACTCTTACAATGTAGGGTACTATATAGATCAATATAACATGGAGGTTTCAGTTATATACTAGGATAGTGGAAAGAGCGCTCTACCGAGACTGGAGATCTGATTAGAAACCCCAGTATTATTGACTACTTTTTGTGTGATGTTGGGTAAATACCTGTATAACAATCTCTTCCAACAAAAATATACTGGGATTCCTCACGATACAAAATTCGCATTCTTACTTCTACCTTTGGTCCCAATATGCTATTTCTCTGTCATCCTGGGACATTACGTTGCTATCTAAGAGTTACTCACCCTGGAATGAAAACTGCAAGTTTATAAATAAAACAATGTAAGGTTGAAATAGCCTTAGTGCTATAAAGAGCTGCAGAGTCTTATGACATATATATTTATATACATATAGTGACTGTGTAATAAATGATCTTGGCAGCTTAGGCATCAGATAGTTGACTAGGTCAAAGTGGGTGGTTTTGCTTGATGCTATTTACCTATTTTTCCCTCGTGCAATTTTATTTGCTTTGGGTAAGTTCTTCTTAACAAATGTTCTCAAGTCAGAAATAGAATGGCCTCGTCCTGCCTCCACTGCTTAATAGTTCATTACATTGGGTAAGTTACATGTTCTCTTTGAGCTTTAGTTCTCCAACTCTAAAATAAGGATAATAATGTCTAGTTAACATAATTTTCATGAATATTAAATGAGCACTTATCAATTAGTACTTACACACTAATAAGTATTTCCAAATTTGAGGGATGATAATGATAATGACACTTTGCAGAGAATAAAAAATTTGAGGATGATGCAGTAACTCCTTCAGGTGTTCATCCTTAATTAGGTGATTGTACAATATTCTAAATAAAATACCAGCAGTTTGGAAATTGTGGTAGCTTCACAATTTTACAAACTTACTTTTAAACTTGGACTTTTAATGCAGTATTTGCCTTAATAAGAAGGAATTATCCACCTGAATATAACATATTTACTTGATTATAAATTAATAATACTATTACAACTGCTACCACTATCACTACAAAGATAATAATAGTATTTTTGATAATGTAAATATCACAATATTCAAGAATGATCATCCCTCAAAATGTATTAAACCTAAAGCAATCTTTCTGTTTTCTAAGAGTATGATTAGTATATATAGAGAAATGTTTGCTTAATATCTTTTATTTCAGATGTTGTGAAATGGGGTAGAGTAATTATTCTTTGCATCCAAAGGGTATCAAGAATGACTCAGGACAAATGTACACCTATTGGGCTACTATAAGAAAGGCAGGAATAATTAGGAAGGGAGCTCTTTCTTGTTTGGACTGAAGCTACCTTAGCTTCAACAGGAGAATACCTAGGCGATGGGTTGATCAGTGCAGCAAACCACCATGGCACATGTTTACCTGTGTCACAAATCTGCACATCCTGCAGGTGTAACCCAGGACTTAAAATAAAAGTTGATGGGAAAAAAAAAAAGAAAAAAGAAAAAAGGAGAATCAAGCCCAGTGAAAACATAGGTCTTAACAGAGACTTAAATCAGAAGTCTAAAGAATTTCACTGGATTTTTCAATACCTGCTCAGAAGCTGATCATTTTGAACAACTGAGGTTGAGCCACAGAACTCTGGGACTAGCATTTTCACAACTCAACTTGTTCACATTTCAATGCTTCTGAGCCATATTTAGCCAAAGAGAGTGTCAGTTGCTTGCTTAGGCACTCGTGCAGTCAGGTCACTAGAATCCAAGGATTTGGCAGCCTGTCTTTATGAGCAACCTTCACTACTGAAATGTATGACTTCAGTTTCAAGACTCTTGAGAAGTAAATAATGGCAAAATAACTAAAGATTATATATATATATATATATATATATATATATTTTTTTTTTTTTTTTTTGAGACAGAGTCTCGCTCTGTCGCCCAGGCTGGAGTGCAGTGGCGCAATCTTGGCTCACTGCAAGCTCTGCCTCCTGGGTTCATGCCATTCTCCTGCCTCAGCCTCCCGAGTAGCCGGGCCCAGCTGATTTTTTGTATTTTTAGTAGAGACGGGGTTTCACCGTGTTAGCCAGGATGCTCTCGATCTCCTGACCTCATGATCTGCCCGCCTCGGCCTCCCAAAGTGCTGGGATTACAGGCGTGAGCCACCGCGCCCGGCCACTAAAGATACTAAAAATATTAATGGGGAAATCAATTGTTACCGATTTTCTTCTGAAAGATGGCTGGAGAGGCAGTGACTGCTATTCCGCTACTCTGGGTCTGTTGTTAGAGCCTGTAGAGAGGCTTTAGCAGGATTAAGCAATGTTGACAGACATATGCAAGTGAAGTCTCTAGTATGTGTTTCCGTGCTATGATTCAGCTCAAAAACGGGGCAGAGAAAATTTACAGAAAGCTTAAAGTTGCAAAAACATTCCAGTTTTTGATTGCTAAGCAGAAGTATCTGAGGGCATCTAAGTTTTAAAAATGAAGTGCTCTGTTCCGTAAAGTTTTTTAGAGCATTTTTAAATATGTGAGCTAACGTAAAAATATAACAGATGTCATAAACAGATAGGGAATTTGTTTTTATATGAAAAACTACTAGGGATGTGATTATTTGTCTAAAGTTGATAAGAGGCAGAATCACCAAAACTTGAGAAGACATATCCTAGATAGTAACTGGCCAGGAAGATAAAGAAAGTAAATCTTTGTGTTGTTTTTGTTTTTAAGCGAGAAAGTGATTCTGACCCGCCTACCAAGTTATTACATTGGGCTCTGGTTTTTAACAACATAGCATATATCAAGATCACCCATGAAACAAAACAAAATAATAAAAAAAAGGGGAGGCAAGTTCCTACCTCCAAAATCTCTGACTCAAAACAATTCCTGTAAGGCCCTAGAGACAGGCCCAGTTAAACCAATTTGTTTAGTTCACAGACGATGTATCCATACAAAAACACATTCTTTTCTGGATTGTTTTCACACATTAACTTCATATCATTCATATTATTTTGATGAGGTATTTAACCAAATTACTTTTCACTTACCTTGCTTCTCTACTAGGCTATAAGAAAAGTAATTGGGATTACAAGTACACTTTACTGAAGTGTTACGGACAACGGCCTTCTCTGTTAATTTCTTTACAAAAGAAAGTTTTCTGAAAGTCAGCTAAGGGTCAGACACCATGCTAAGTTCGCAGGTTTAAAACTCAACAACAGCCAGCTCCTGGCCTCCAGTTCACAGTTTAGTTGCAGACAAACAGGTCAAGTGCATGAGCAGTCAGAATCAATGTTTTTCTTCTTGGCACTCACAGAGTCCTTTATACTAATTTAAAAATTCTCAGTGTATTCTGTCTTTTGTGGCTATATCCACATCTATCTCCTCAAGTAGATTGAAATTTTCCTGAGGGCAGAGATAGCTACAGTCCCATAGGTCTGTTGGTACCAACATATAATAAGGATAAGTAAATTAAAACTGATGAAAGCAATTAAGCAAATACCTTGCAGATGCAATTGTTGATAGAAAGTCAACTCAACTTTGCATAATGATGTAAGAGTTACTTAAATCCCAAACGGGAAAATTAAAGATCATCCTTTGTTCTTCTATGTCTCTGCATCCAAATCCAAAGAGATCTGTACCAAGGACACAGAATCTGACTGATGATATGTCAAGAATTGCATTCTTCAATATTTTTACTTTTATTTATTTACTTAAGTAAAATCAACATTTCTCTCCTGGACTATTGCAAAAATGATATGCTTTCAGGTACTTATTTTCTCTCACCAGGTCTTCCACTCTTTCTCCAAGGCTATCTCCCTAAAGAGCAAATTTGATCTTTTCTCATGCTTAGAAACCCCTTTCGACATCCCATTTCTTATCAGATAAAATCCAAACACCTCAGCAGATGAATTTCTTCTTCTTGCCGCAGCTTATATCCCGAGACATGGCCATCTGCAACCCCTCTCCCCACTGTCCTTCAAATGCATCAGGCTTCTTAAATATCTCGTATCTTGCCACGTCCTGCTCTTCCCTTTTAGGAGGCCCCTTCTCATTTTTATTCCTGATGAAGTCTTAATCAGGCTGCAAACCAATCCCCCAATACTACATTTGTGACACATTCCTGAATTTTCTCTCCAAAATTAGTATTTCTATCTCTGTACGGTGAAGTTCAAATTTCAGAATATAACTCAAAGCCCAATCGTAAATTTTTTTGCCATTCTAGTTTTGCCACTGACTTAATATTTCTGAACCTATTAGTCCTATCAGGTAAGGTAATTACAACTACAGAAATATCTTTTTGAAAAAACAGATAACTTTAGAGGAGCTAACATGCTACAAAACTCCTGCAATTTACCTAACACTTCAGAGTTTATAACACGTTTGCATTTATTTAATTTCAAATCAGGAAGACCAATGTCTCTAATCACTAATATTTAAATCAAAGAAATCATCTTTCTGATTTTGTTTTTCTGCAGCTAAATGTTTCCCTAGCCTTCTCTTTCAGTTTGTCGAATCCACATAGTTGTGGACAAGATTTCTCCTGACAATTCTGCTACTCAGGTTATTGAACAGACAGTCTCCTGAAGGACATGAGGCTGAAGTTCCTAGAGGATCACATGGGGTTCAGCACTGAAACCCTGGGGCACATAATGAACACAGTAGCTCCTCTGAGAAGTTCTCTGAGCTGTTCATTTTCCAGCACACATGCATGCACACATGCACAATATACATTCGGAGTAAATTCATAATATGCAGTTCATTTTTAAGGAAAGAAGTAATACAAATGATACAGTTCCATCACTCAAAGCTAAGCACTCTCCTGATTTGGATCTCTATTTGGATCTATATCCTTGCCGTCTTTCTTTTTTAAAAATATGACATCTCATCACCTGTTATTTGTCACAAAGAGTATGTATGTGTATATATATATATATATTTTTTTGAGACGAAGTCTCCCTCTGTCGCCCAGGCTGGAGCGCAGTGTTGCGATCTCAGCTCACTGCAAGCTCCGTCTCCCGGGTTCACACCATTCTCCTGCCTCAGTCTCCCCAGTAGCTGGGACTACAGGCGCCCGCTACCAGGCCTGGCTAATTGTTTGTATTTTTAGTAGAGACGAGATTTCACCGTGTGAGCCAGGATGGTCTCGATCTCCTGACCTCGTGATCCACCCGCCTCAGCCTCCCAAAGTGACAAAGAGTATATTTTGAACATTTTATCCTTGATTTTTTTTTTTAAAGCTGAAATTGATAAAATTTTCATTGACGCTTGATGGAAAACTCAGAGAGGGTCCATTACAGAGCTAAGGGCAGTCACAGTTCAGCTGCTTCATGTGCTTAAAGAGAAGGTGGATGCTGATGCTCGTCTAAGGAATTCTTGGGAAGGTAGCCTGCCCTAGAGTGCTCTGTCATAACCCCTGTGACAGCTTTGCCACATTACCTTGTTGCAGAATTTTGCTCCTTAGTTCAGCAAAGCCAGGTTCTTGTCACACAACCCGGAAACATTAGGAATGCTTACACATTAAAGGGTGAGGGGAATGGAATTTATTGGGTGAAAAGGAGAAAACAAAACATATTCTCAGCAAAGTGAGAGGGAATCCTGCTACCAGGCCCCCAGCTCACAGATTGAATACCAGGCCACCACACTGGAACTGAAGAGGCCAGGCTTCTCCCCACTGCACAGGGGCTAACTTCCCGTGGCTCCACCCCGTTCTCCCAGTGCACAGGCAGTGGGAGATTCTCCAGAAATCCTCCTCCTTATCTGCCTCCTGCATCTGTCTGCATGACTGGGTCTTACTTTTCTCCAGTATATGATGACCTATTTAACTCTTTGCAATATATTTTTAAATGATTATCTATCTATCTATCTATCTATCTATCTATCTATCTATCTACCTACCTACCTACCTATTATCTGTCTACCTATTATCTATCTACCTATTATCTATC
>NW_012102299.1:3615231-3615968 GCF_000951045.1 Mandrillus leucophaeus | reverse complement strand
GAAAGAAAGAAAGAGAGAGAAAACCAAGCTAACAAGCTCAAGGACAACTTTTATTCAAAGAGATTTTGAAGACTGCATAGAAAGATCTCTTTATGTTTAGGTGGAAACCCAAATAGGGACATCAACATAAAGCTGGCACTTAAAATGATTATGTCTTTCACAAAAGTGTGAGAGAGAAAAAAAGCTCAATTTGCAGAAATTAGTAGCAAGAAAAACTTGCATTATTTGACTTTAACAGAATGATGAGGAAAGAAAACAAATTTGCCGAACATTCACAAACACAAGTTGGCTGTCATGTGAATACATAACGCAGATTAACGCATCTGCATGATCTAATATAGCATAAGCACAGGGTCATGTTTAAAATGGTCCCAGGTTGACAGTGCCCCCAGTCACTCACCAAAGCAAACACTATTTCTCTGAACGAAATACAGTTTCAACCTAGACCTCAAAACTTCCCACAGTTTCTTAGAATATGAATATTCTTAGAACATGAATCTGTAGCCTAAAGTAAAACACACACACACACACATGCACACACACAAAATAGGCACAATTAGTGAGACTCAATAGAAAAGAGAAACCCACACAAGTCAGGCCTGCAATTATATCAGGTACTGAAACATAAAATATATGACAGAATATTTAGAATATATGTTAATATGTTTCTGTAAAAAGACAGGCTTGAACAAGTGAAATAGTATAATAACAAAGAAAACTAAAAAAACACTTCTTTT
>NW_012102299.1:3614482-3614892 GCF_000951045.1 Mandrillus leucophaeus | reverse complement strand
ACAGTGAAGACAAACAATGGGAAAATGTGAAAAAGAAGTTAAGGGACATGAAGACCAGAGTGAGATGGCCTAACATACCTTCATTTGGAGATATCTCAGAAGGAGATTACATAGAAAATTTGGGAGAGAGGCTATAATAAAAAAAAATGGCTGTTAAATTTTCAGAATCACTATGAAGTATTATTTCCATGTTTTACAAAAGCTATCATCAAATGGAAAAAGTAATAGTAACACAGATTAACTTAGAGCATGGGGAAATTATGGAACACCAGAGGCAATGAAATTATCTCACTATATAAATAAAAAAGAAATTACATACATAAAAATGATTAAACTTAGATCTGAATTCTCACCAGTAATATATTAATATATTTAAATTAGAGTGCTTATATAAAAATTTTGGAATGACA
>NW_012102299.1:3605731-3614432 GCF_000951045.1 Mandrillus leucophaeus | reverse complement strand
TATCTATCTATCTATCTATCTATCTATCTATCTATCTATCTCATATGGTTTGGCTGTGTCCCCACCCAAATCTCATCTTGACTTGTAACTCCCACAATTCCTGTGTGTCATGGGAGGAACCCGCTGGGAGGCAACGGAATCATGGGAGTGGGTCTTTCCCATGCTGTTCTCGCGAGAGTGAGCTGGGGGCCTGGTAGCAGGATTCCCTCTCACTTTACTGAGAATATGTTTTGTTTTTTCCTTTTCACCCAATAAATTCCATTCTCCTCACCCTTTAATGTGTAAGCATTCCTAATGTTTCCGGGTTGTGTGACAAGAACCTGGCTTAGCTGAACTAAGGAGCAAAATTCTGCAACAAGGTCATGTGGCAAAGCTGTCATGGGGATTATGACAGAGCTCTCTAGGGCAGGCTACCTTCCCAAGATCTCATTAGATCTGATGGCTTTAAAAACGGGGGTCTCCCTGCACAAGGTCTCCACGTAAGAAGTGACTTGCTCTTCTTTGCCTTGCTGCATGATTGTGAGGTCTCCCCAGCCATGTGCAACTGTAAGTTCAATAAACGTCTTTCTTTTGTAAATTGCCCAGTTTTGGGTATGTCTTTATCAGCAGCATGAAAAGAGACGAATTATCTAGCTAACTAGCTAGCTAGCTATTGCCTTAGACAAACGTCTCTAGGGCCTCAGTTTCTTTATTTATACAATGAATGTGGCAGCCAGATATTTTAAAAAGCCTTAACCAACCCCTATATTTCCAGTTTCTAAATCAATTTTCTAGGCTGTCATTTAAATATAATCAACCTAATTTTTGCCGTTAGAATCAGAACAATTACTTACTCCATTCTTTTTAAAAACTTTATAGTATTTGTTCAGCTAATTTCCTAGTGGTCATTTTTAGGCCTATGATTTTGCAAATGCAGCTGCTACTTCAAGAGTTTCAAACAGAGCCTCAAATTTAATGCAAAACCTTAAACTATGTTACTTATTAATTTATTCCATTTCTTGTAACACTAGACTGTTAGGCACCGGTTTATGGCCAAGTGCCCTATTTCTGTCTTCTCAGCTCTGTTTCTAATGCAGTTCTACTTATGATTTGGCTTTGCTCAGTTCACTACTAGAATAGCTTCAAAACTTTTCAAGCCTGCAACTCAAATCAGATCCCCGTCTTAATTTTAACTCCTACAAATATTAAAGGATCCAATGTATGATGTGGTAATATAACACTATCAAAATCAGAAATGATCTTAAAGTTGATTTTCCCCAATCCTTTCATCAGAGAGGTGCAGGAGAAATCTTGAACCCCGGGATATGTGATTTAATTAGACTCATAGAGGAAATTTCTGTCAAAGACAGAACTGACTTTCACCTCTCCCAATTCCTACTCAGTCTTCTTTCAACAATATCCTATGCCTTTCTGATGTAATTTGTAAAAGCATCTCTTATGACACGTACCCAGACATTTTCCTATATTTAACACAAAAGGAAACGGTGTTTGGCAATCTTGTTGCTACTTTCTATCTTCCTGACCTTTAGATTTTATGCTGTGATTTCCTGGAAGTGAATCCTGCCACATCAAATACATTTTTTTCCAAAGTCATCAACTTGTTCTACCTTCTGAATTCACCACGGCTCACAGCTATAAAAGCCCCTTAAGGAATTACTAAATGTTTCAGACATTTCAAAGATGTTCTGGGTCAAATTACCATTTAGAAAGAGGACACTTAAATTAGAGGTGAATAAAAGAGTTGAAAATCAACTGATTTACTCCCTGAAGGAAACAGGAGTGTCTCAATTATATGCAGTATTAGGTCATGCTTCCCTGGAGATTTTACAGTGATATATGCTTCCAGTGTCCCTGAAAATCCAAGCCTTTAAGGATGACCTAATTTAGTTATAAAAATAATTATCATAAAGGGCAATATTCACCTTACATTAAACTAAAGCCTAGGCCTTTTAAAATTCATTAGTTCATTTGCTTTACTTAATGCACACTACTTATCTATTATTGGGCCTGAATTTTCTCTTTCTCTCTTTTTTTCCTGATTCAAAACCTGTTCAACTTACGAGCTCATAAAATGCTTCCTAACCAAAAGTGCTAACTCTCATTCAGTAAATCTTATGGCACTTAATCTCTGGCTTGTGCCACTTAGATTTATGAGTGATCATGAATTCTGCTTCTCTCTTTTCTCCCCCATTACATTGTAAGCAACTTTATGCAAGAAATTCAATTCATTCTTTATCCCTAAAAGCCATCACAGGTCCCGGAGTACAGTAGGGGTTCAACACATGCCCAAACTTACTGAGCAGTAGCTGATATGTGTTTGGTTCTACTCACTGTACCACCCAGAGAAAAGCTCAGAAAGGTATAGATATATGGTAATTGTAGAAAGAAATGTTTTCTTGAAATCTATGCCAAGAGAGTCAAAATGTTCTATATGCGTTCAAAGGAATAAGTTATTAGTTTCAAGCCAGAAACTGAAAATGAGTATCAGCTGATTTTGCATGTGAAGAAAACAAAATTCATAAACCATTTAAACCACCCAACCGAAACACAAACAGGAGTGGGCTGTTAAGTATTTACACTAGACTTAACATTCATTTCTTTAAATGAGGAACTCGTGTTAAGTTAGTTTCTAAAAAGCGATAATTTACCAGCAAACGGTCACATGTGTCTGCATGGCAATAGACTTGGCAGTGCTTAGAAGGGGAACAAAACAAAGAGAAATGAACAAATCACCCAAAGTATCAACCCCAATCTATTTATTTGATTTAATCAATCTCGTGGCACCTTGGACTTCCTCATCAAATAAAGGCACAAAAGCTGAGTTAGGTCAGTCGTCCTTCTCGGTTTTTGCCTTGGGAGATTATTCTGCTCACATGCAAAAGAAAGTAAAGTTAGCTTTTTCAACTCGTATTAAAGCATTTAACAATGTGATTCAAATCCATAAGATGTCTACTGAAACCATTAGCTTTAAAATGAACCCTGAAGGAATTTAAATAAAGGCTGAGTCCTCAAAGGATCTCCTATATTACAGGTGCGTTTTACGTCTGCCAACAAAATGCCTAGTGAACGAAGGCTGAATTCATTCCATCACGGGAATGAAGATCTACCATATTTTATTTCAACCATAAATTTAGTGTGTGGGATTAGGAGAGCACCAAAGAGAAGAATAAATGAACTACACCATAAGTTCCACATTATCAAAGACTTATCATTGGAAGGTATTCAAATATCACTTTCTAGCAACTCATTTGTTTCACAGATACCTTTTCTGGTGATTTCAGCCTCTCCTTGTACAAATTCTAGGTCAGGGAATAACTCATAATCTTCTAGGGCTAGCCTGTGCTATATTTAAATGATTTTATTAAAATATTTTTCAATATCTGTTACCTTGAAGTTTCTATTCATAGTGTAATTGTGTTTCCTAAAACCACATATTTATCAATTTTGTCCACATGAAAATCTTCCCAATGGAATAAAGCTTATAACTTTTAGTCTATCCAGGCTAAGTATCATTACTTTTCAATTGTTTCTCTATGTGATGACAAGAAATCTCACTATTATTGCTTTGCTCCTTATACAAAGACAAAAATGCATCTAAGTTTATGAAGTTCAGACTTACATACAAAGTACAACACATTTTTTCCAAGGTTTATTTTCTGGTTTGCCTTATCAATTGATGTTTCTTATTAAAATAAATTATTAATTAATGTGACTTGCATTCATAAAAGTGATAATACAGAATATTTAGTGATTAACCCAATGATAAATATGTATATTTCATATAAAATTATTGAATATATAAAATGAGTGCTGAAACTTTTGTCATGGATAAGAAGCTTAATTATTATAAATAGTTCAGTTTTCCCATATTAATTTATACAGTTAATACAATTTCACTGCTACTACTACTACGTGTAAAATTTCACTACTGAAATTTCACTTCTTGTAGTAACTGTATAAATTAATATGGGAAAATTGAAATATTTATAAGAATTAAACTTCTAGAAGAGAGTTCTAGGAACTCTATAAAGAGACAACAAACATCCTCTGGAAATATAAACAAACAGGTAATGAATATCAAAGAGTATTAAAAGCAAAACAACTGACATACATTTAAATATATTTTTTAAGTTAAAACATGCAGTACTGGATAAAACAGATGTGCAAAATAGAATATAGACAATGTAATAGACCACACATGAATTTAACATATTTGAGAAGATGTTTGCAAATCATAGAGAGTTTGGAGCCTATTTAATAATAGGTCTAGAATAAACATTTAGAAATTTATAAGAAAATCTTACCTCTCAAGTTGTACTAAATATATGTTTAGATTAAAGAGTTTTATATATATATATATATAAAATGAGAAATGAAATTAGTTTTCTGGAGACATAGATTTTTGTAATGTTAAAATTTACAGAAAAATTTCAAAAGTACTTGCAACTTTCTCCTTACCACGTTCCAGTAGCATGGTGGATTAATACAGTGGACTAGCACAGTCTTATGCAGAATTTAAAGATGATCAGAGTTTCTACCAAATATTATGATAGAAAGCAAGAGAACTGATATAGTTCAAGGTGAACATAATGAATTTGTACTACTCTCTGTCTCATGTAAAACAAACTATTTTTCCTTTATTAATGAGGATTAAGAATACATTCTCCAGATCCATAGCTAAAAAACAAGCATCAGTAGACATTTTAATCTATTCCAGTAAGGATCCATAGCTGTATTTAGTCCCACAGTTTCATGACAGTAACCATATTTCTCTGTTATCTGCTATGACCCATCTGAATTTGCAGGCATTACATAGCTGAACTGAATGGGAGATCATCACTCCAGCATACTTTGTGTCTTTGGTAATGACGCTGACCTCTAGAATTCCTCTTAAGATGTGATATTGATGCTGACTCACTGTCTTGGTAGTTTGAGGGAAGAGTTTTAGGAGCTTTCACTTGGCCTTTTAAATATAATATTGTTTATTCCACAGTCACAGTGAGGGTTCTACCAGCTTCTAAATATATTCATCTCAATTATGCACTTGGGATCAGGGAAATGACCAGAGTATGTGTCCCCAGACCTGTTGCACCTGTAGTGAGATATATTTGGACCATAATTTCATTCATCGCCTGGCCTTCAAAAGTCCTCATCCTGATGGTGGGGTTGGGGAACACACAATGCGTTTCAGAGTCCATCTCTTAGGTCCAATGTCAGTTCAGATTCCATATCAAACTTCCCTAGAAAGATATGGAGATTTTCTCTTCTCCAGCCAACTGTTACCTTATAAATGGATACAGGTTTCTGTGGGCAAGTAGTTATTTTATGTACATGCGCTGACACTGCAGGGTCCTTTCTCCAGACTTGGCCTCCCTTTTAATTGATGAGCTCTGGTTCTCAAGATTGTCCCATATAGAGAAACTGTGAGAGTTCGCTATTTTCCTTTGCAGTTGCTGACACAGGCTTTCTGATTGCCTATATTTGAATTCCTGGTAATACCGTTATAGTTCAACTACCTTACCAGGCTGAATTAGTCATCACCACAGATTCCTAATGTTCTAAACACCCTGGTTGCCACACCAACTTTGTAGTTAAATTCAGTTTGTCTTAGATGATTAGTGCCAATATCTGGCCTTTCCTATTTTGGAATCTCATCAACCCCATTGAAACTCAGGTTCCCAGGTCCATGCGCTATTTTCTACAGTCAGCTTTGACTGAGAGAGAACAGTCAGCAATAAAATTCACAATAAAGTCCATGTTTCCTCACGTACGCATTGCTAGCATCTTAATGAAGACAAAGGTGTGCCTCATCAGGGAACACAGGGCAACTGATTCACTCTCTAGTTTCGCAAGTTAAATCCGTCGTAACTTGCCTATTCCCATGTCCTCTGACTTCTTTCACAGAATTCTGATAAAACAGTTCTTGCATTTCTACCTCATTTACTCTATGCCATTTTCATTATGCCCAAGAGCTAAAGAACAATTTTCCAGCAATATTTTAGGGCCATACTTGTGTGTCCTTGCCGTAATGTTAAATCCTGAGTCATAGGGGAGTTCTCCTCTATCAATTAGCCATTTCTGTGTGCTTCCTGACGTTCAAACTTCCCACCTGGCCCAACACTGTCAGAGTCCATTCCCTCATATGTTCTCCTCGTTTCTTTTTGTACGGGTTACTTAGTTAGAACTTGAAACATTGTTGGCAAGAAAGCTATCTACTATCTGGGCAAAGACTGTATATCCTTTCTAGCCTATGTTTAACCTGACCCTAGTTATTGGTCTACAAGCATCAAAGAAGACAGAGACAGATTTTTGGGAGAAAAGCATCATCTTGCAAGATCATCACCTTGTATAAAGTATTCGTATTGTCTCCAGGAAAGAGAAAAGATACTTTTTTCCAGCAAGAAGAATGAGGGCACTTGTTCCTCTCAGTGGAGTCTAGGAGCTTATGTTCTTAAATACATATATCTAAATATTTTATTCCCAAGTTTCAAGGTCTAATTTCTTGCTCATCACAGCTTTGATTTTAGCATATGAAATTCATTACAGTTTTGGATTTAGTTTCTTTTACAATCCTGTCATGCTAATAATTAAATCCTGAACCTGATTTTAAGATCAGTCTACTCTTTGGCTTCAAGAAATGAAGATGCCTTTAAATGCTATGTGAAGGCCTTCCAGCTTTCACAGTATTTCCTGAGTTGATTGTTGGCTGACCCGATCATGCCTTTCTCTTTTTTAAAGGCTTACAGAGAAATGTACAAAAGTCAGCCAACTCCATAATACTTAAAATTGCTATTGCTCTCATATGTTTCAAGGGCTGGAGTTGTTGCGTAAGTCAGCATTTCTTCATTATCCCAATCCACCACAGAGTCTTAGCATGTCAGGGGTAATTACCATTCTCTTATCTCCAACAATGGAGCTCTTGTAGCCATCTGATTGGTGAGTAATCCAATTCCAAACTCCATCCTGAGAGTCTAAATCCTAGGGCCATTTGCATTGCAATTCTGTCAGTTGGAGTTTCTCTGAGAGCAGACCCTAAAACAGGCACCTTGCAATCCCATAAAGCAAATGAGAATGAGCACGAATAATAATACAGAGAAGGAGGAAAAGCCAATAAAGAAGAAGTTAATAGACAGTTTATAATTGCAGTGAACCAGATTGAGTGCACCTCAGATTGTCCCCAAAGTGGATGAAAATCCCTGGGGACAATAATTTACCAACTCCTCTGCTCTGTTGGTTGAGGTTTCCTTCAGCACTATTAATACCCCTATACTTAGAGGCTGTATCTGAAAATATCAGAGCAGCTTTCTTGCCTTTGCAAAAAGCAAAGGAGGGAGCCTTTGAAGTTGACTCTTGATAGGGGACACATGAAGTGCAGCGAACTATCTGTCACAATCATACTGAAGTCAGATGGGCAGAGGAGGTTTATCTCGGTGCATCACATGCATCAGCTAAAAATGACTATCATGTCAACCCCACTTTGCAAAAATATTCTTTGGCTTGCAATTTTTCGCAGGACAAATTCCATACTGTTTAACAAGTTATATATAATCATTTTAAATGGACTTCTACTTACTTTTCAAGTCTCACATACATAAAAATCCACTCCCTAAACCCTTCACTATCTATTCATATAAAACTGCTTCTTGGTGTCAACAATGTCTGCTCTTTCATCACTTTCAGACTTTGCACATGTGATCTTCTCTGCCTGACATATCATTAAGTTTTGCTACCCTTTCTACACAGAATAAACTTAAAATTTCTTGCTACGACATTCAAATCCCTCTAAAACTGGTATTTCTCCTGCCTTATCACCATGGCATTGCTTTCCAAACACGCTAGAAAACTTTCCTTAGTTTTTTTTTTTTTTTTTTTTTTAATGTTTCAGTGCAATAGTCACATGCATCGTGAAGCATTGTGAGACTTTCTCATCCATACCCTTCAGGAATGAATGAGTCACTTCAACCTCATCTCATGCAATGATTTTATATATTGCTGTCATGACATTTATCCGGCATTATGGTAATCTGCATTGAAATGTGTGCTTTTAGGAATATGAAATACTGTCTAATTTACATCTTTGTATCTCTAATACTACTGTTGATTAGTTGAATGTTGAATCAATAAAGGAGGGAAGATAACATTTGTATATGTTTTTAAGTTTGTATGAAAATAAAACCAGCTCTATGACAGGCTACTTTGCTCACTCAAGATTATGTAAAACTTAACAGATTTTTATCTGCATACTTTGTATATTTTGTATACTTTATACCTTAAATTATAATTAACAATTGTGATTGAAATCCATTTTTGTAAACATTTTTATAAATAGTAATAACAGAGCTAAATTTAAGTAGACATAGAGAGAGTAAAATATATAATCGTATTGTATCCTTTTAAGAAAGAATGAATATTAAAGTATTTGGATAACGAAGCAATAGATGGAAAGTTGAGACAGCTTTGATAAATTAATTACATTCCATTCAAACTGATGGAGAAATGTTATGAATAATATAAGCATACCATCAATGAGATCATTGACTGCTTAATTAAAAATATAGCAAATTACATAATCTAGCTGGTCTTTTCTTCTCATTGGTAAAATGAAGAGGTGGGACAACTTAGGCTAAAATTATTCAAATGAATAAAAGTTTTTGTTAAAATTATTGCTTCCATCACTAACTTTTTGACCCATCTCTGTTTT
>NW_012102299.1:3586229-3602501 GCF_000951045.1 Mandrillus leucophaeus | reverse complement strand
ATACATAAAAATGATTAAACTTAGATCTGAATTCTCACCAGTAATATATTAATATATTTAAATTAGAGTGCTTATATAAAAATTTTGGAATGACACATTAAGGTATTAATAGCAATTACCACCAGAGAATAGGATTAGGGTAGGGGGCAGTATCTTCTGATTTTATGGACTTCTGTAAATCTTTTACATTTTGACCAACCAAAAAATCTGTTTTGTGGATTTTTAAAAAGTAAGTACCTTTTTCAAATTTGAGAAAATAAAATGTTATATTTATCTAGTGGAGTGATATGCAGCATATAAAATAAATAGATCTCTCTATACTGCTATGGGAAGATACTCAAAGTTTATTATTACATGAAAAGCATGTGGCAGGATGGTGCACACTGGATGATCTAATTTCTTTTTAAAATAGAATCATACACTGGATAATGACATTTGGTCATCGATGGACCACATATATAAAGGTGCTTCCATAAATTATAATAGAGCTGAAGAATTTCTGTTACCTAGTGACATGGTAGCTGTTGTAAAGACTTTGGTGCAACACGTTACTTTCATGTTGGTAGTGATCCTGATACAAAGGAACTTACTGTGCTTCTAGTCAGATAAAAGTCTATCACAGACAATTATGCACAGTATATAATACTTGGTAATGATAACAGGTGACTATGTTGCTAGTTATGTATTGGTGATACTACACTTTTTAATTGCTCTTTTAGAGTGTACTCCTTCTACATATATACATACATATGTGTTTATGTATGTATGTGTGTGCATATATATGCACACATCCTTATATGTGTGTGTATATATATGTATAATATATGTGGATATATCCTCAGCCACATCCTTCCTTGAAGAAGTATTTCAGAAGAAGGCATTCTTGTCATAGGAGATGACACCCCCTTGCCTGTTATCGTCCATAAAGACATTCCAGGGTGGAGATGGAAGACAGTGATACTAATGATAGTCACCCCATGTAGGCCTGTACTAAGGTGTGTGTTCTTGTCTTAGTTAACAAAAATATTTGAAAAGTTAAAAAAAAATTGAAAGACAGAAAAAAGCTTATACATAAGAACATAGGAAAGAAAATATTTTTGTACCACTATACAATGATTGTGTTTTAAGCTAAGTATTATTTATTATGAAAATGTCAAAGAGTTACAAAAACAAAAACGTTCATAAAGTAAAGCAGTTACAGTAATCTAAGGCTAATGTATTATTGTAGAAAGATGAAATATTTTTAAAAATAAATTTTGTGTAGCCCAAGCGTACTGTGTTTATAAAGTCTACAGTAGTATATACTTAGCATTGTGTTATAATCACCTACAGTATTCAGTGCAGTAACACATTGTACAGTTCGTTTGCTTGTTTGCTTTTGTTTTTTGAGACAGAGTCTCACTCTGTTGCCCAGGCTGGAGTGCAATGGTGCAATCTCGGCTCACTGCAACCTCCACCGCCCGGGTTCAAGCAATTCTCCCGCCTCAGCCTCTGGAGTAGCTGGGATTACAGGTGTGCGCCACCAAGCCCCGCTACTTTTTTGTATTTTTAGTAGAGATGAGGTTTCACCATATTGGTCAGGCTGGTCTTGAACTCCTGACCTCAAGTGATCTGCCCCGCCTCAACCTCCCAAAGTGCTGAGATTCCAGGCGTGAGCCATTGCGCCTGGCCTCACACTGTACAGTTTTATAGCCTAAGGGAAATAGGCTATACTATATAGCCGAGATATGCAGTAGGCTGTACCACTCAGGTTTGTGTAAGTACTCCTGTTTGCACAATGATGAATTAGTCAAAGGATGCATTTCTCAGTATGTATCCCTGTTGTTAAGTGATGCATCATTGTACAGGTGAGCAAAACAAGTAACAGTGCTATGGTTTGAATACCATTTATTTATCCCCACCAAAACTCATGCTGAAATTTGATTCCCAGTTGGGAGGTGTTGGGAGGTGGGGCCTAGTAAGGGGGTGTTTTGATTATGGGGTAAGATCCGGAATAAATCACTTGGTGCTGTTCTGGAGGTAGTGAGTGAGTAAGTTCTTGCTGTTTCAAGACTGGATTGGTTCTAGAGGGAATGGAGAGTGGGTTGTTACAAAGCCAGGATGCCCCTCATGTTTTCCTGTCTTCACATATGTCTGCTAACTTTTTGACTTTCCTCAATGTGTTGTGACATAGTACAAAAGCCTTTGCCAAATGCTAGAGCCATGCCCTTGAACGTTTCAGCCTGCCGAACTCTGAGCTAAATACATCTCTTTTCTTTATGAATTATTCAGTCTCAAGGATTATTTTATAGGAGTACAAAACAGACTAACACAAATGGCTACTAACACCAAAAAAAATATATAGCCTCCCTTATCTGTGATATGTTCCAAGATCTTCAGTAGATGCTTGAAACCCTGAATACTACTAAATACTATATAAACCATGTTTTCTTTTTCCTATACATACATATATACCTATGATAAAGTTTAATTTATAAATTAGGCATAGTAAGAGATTAACAGCAATAACTACTAATAAAATAGAATAGTTATTATAATAACATTTATAAGCATATAATATGTCATTCTTTCTCTCCCAAAATACTGTAATATTTTTGGGCCATGATTGACGTAGGGTAACTGAAACCATGGAAAGTGAATCCATGGAAAATGGGAAACTACTGTATATATAAACTTTGTAAATCCCAGTGTCTTTGTGAATGAGCCTGGGGGTATTTCTTATAAATCAGGATTTGGGATTTAGTGTTCAGATTCTTACAACAGTTTTTTTTTTTTTTTGTACTTTTTCAACCCAAAGTGAGGAGCTATACAAATAGGAGCAGTTCACAGTTTCGGCTTCTGAGTAAGATTGATGACAATAATAAATATGGAAAATGTTGGATTTCATTCTTGAAAGAGTTAAAACAAAAAAAAAACCCACTTTTAAAAAGTGAAAATAGTGTATGTAAAAGATTTGAGCCAAAGTCAAGAATCAAGCAACCAAAAAGTTACAAGTAATCTGAACTCTACAGACCCAGATAGACTTCACATGGGGACAATCCCGTTTCACTTTTAAACGGATACACAATCAGCCAAGTACATCATCAGCTCAAGGACTTAGAGCCTTCTTGGTCATGTTCAAGCTGACATCACCAGGAGGGTAAATCTGGAGTAAACAAAAACAGGGGGTTTCTTTCTAAATATGGTGCAAATAAGGTTGGACTGAGACATGAGGCTTGGCTCTGCTTTGGACAAATTTATTCCCCTGTCTAGACCACACCATTTATTTCTATGTAAAGTTAGAAGCTTAAAATAAAGTTTAGGCAGTGAAAATATGAACTAACTGAAGGATAAACGCAGCCTGTCCACCTTACGGTAAGGATCACCTGGTATTTTTAGCAAAACTTAAAACTTTTAACTTGCTAATGTAATTTACATATGATGAAGGCCTGAAATAATTAAGCGTGTAGATCCTAAACTGCTTCTGGAAAGTGAGAGGAAGAGAAAAAGAGCTGTTGAGGTTCTCTCGAGGAATTCTCTTCTCTGAGGTGGGAGATATATTTTCATTTCTGCATGCCAAGCCTGCTGAGACTCGTCCCAGAAAAAAAAAAAAAAAAGTTTGAAAAGCCTGTTTGGTTTCACATTACAAGTAGGATGCTGATTTTGCAATGAAAAGGCAGCAGAGCAGTGGTCAGCTTAGAGAAATAAAGAATGATATATCCTAAATCTTTCCGAAAGGATGACCTTATATATTAACTGAAACATTTCGCCATTTGTAATTTGATGTTAAATTACAGAAATGGGTGAAAATAATTGATCAGGTGACACAATAAAACAACCTTAGATTTTAAAAATTGCCTTTCCTGTTGTATATCAAAAGCTTCAAAAAGAGAAATACTTTGCTAATATTTTTTGCCTAAACCTAGAAGATTGGATTAATTTTGAACATTGCAGTAACATCTTCTATTTCAATGATTCTAGAAAATTCGACTTCATGGGTATTATGTTGCTTCTTTAAATTCAGCTATTTTTGCAGGTCAAAAACAAAATCAAAGCCTTAAGGAACAACTTGGTCCTTGGGCTTATTTTTTTTGTCTTGCTTGTGTGGAATGCAAGAAAGAATTCTATTACTTGTAAACCAGCTCATACCAATTTCACAACCTCCTGTTCTGGCATGTCTAAAGAAATGGCTTCATTAGATTAAAAGAGCAACTTATGTGACTAAGCATGGAAGACTTATTCCTAAAATATGGTGGGGGATGTGGGGGGTGAACTCCTCAAACTTTTAAATCCCTTTAAATTAATCAAAGAAAGTATGTTGAACTCTTGCTCTTCTTCATTTAGGGGCCTCTTGAGGAAATGCCTTTATTTTCTTCATTTGTTTAAAATGAAGTTTGAAAAATGTGTACTTTTTTTTATTTGGAAATAATTTTAAACTTAAAACTTATTTGGAAATAATTTTAAACTTAAAACTTATTTGGAAATAATTTTAAACTTAAAATTTATGTGGAAATAATTTTAAACTAAAACTTATTTGGAAATAATTTAAACTTAAAAATTTGTAAAAATAAAAAATAGTTAAAAGAATATTCATATAACTTTTCCCTAGAGTCACCTAACGTTAACATTTTATCTCATTTGCTTGATCAGTTTTTTTCTCTCTTTCTTGTGTACTTTCTCCTAGAATATACCTTATGTACCTGCTCAGGCTGAATGTATTTCTTAGTGTGGAGGCAATGAAGGGCAGCAGAGGCATTCTTGATGAAACAAAGATGATCTTTCAAGGCAAGTCCCTCAGGGGTCTGTTCAAGAACCCAGGGAACTGGAGGCATCTCTTCTGTTACCAGTGAGAGGAAATGGCTTCTTCTAGGCCAAAGGGCTCAGGAGAATCTGGAGGTCTAAGGTTAGAAGCTTATCCAATCAAATGTCCCCACAGCAGTCTCATTCTTCTTCTATCCACACCTTGTCTTTGACATAAGAGAACTTTAACGGTTATACAATCAGTCTCCTCTGTAGCTTTGCTACCTTTGTAAATAATTAAAACTTGGGCCTCTGCCTTGTAGCTGCAAGAGATGAGGGTCTTTTCATTGTTGTTGTTGTTGTTTTGAGATGGAATATCATTCTGTCACCAGACTGGAGTGCAGTGGCGTGATCTCAGCTCACTGCAACCTTAGCCTCCCGAGTAGCTAGGACTATAGATGCACACCACCACGCCCAGCTAATTTTTGTATTTTAAGTAGAGACGGGGTTTCACTATTTGGGCCAGGATGGTTTCGATCTCTTGACCTCATGATCCACTCACCTCGGCCGCCCAAAGAGGGTCTTTTTAAATATTGCCATGGATGCTTTCTTATTTTCATAATGTAATTACCTGAGTCTGTTGCTTTAGTCTTGGCTTTTGAAGCTGTAAATAAAATCTGGTCAAATCGCAATGTATAAAATTATTGTCACCTCTTTATGACTTAAATGCCACCACTTAAAACTACCTCAGAAGCTAAAGCTTCACATTCTGTCTGTACCTTATCCCAGTTTCATTGGTAAAACTCTTAGTAAAGGTAAAATAGCATGGCATGCAGGGGTTGGTACCACACACTTCCTACCAGCAACACGGTCCTTACTGCTGTCCGACTAATGAGTATGTTAGTTGTAGAATCCCATCTTAGTGGTACACTGTCTATGGTCTCTTCTGTTACCAGACAGGTAAGACTAGTTCCCTCCCAAATCAGGTGTGAAATAAGGCTTACTAAAGAGAGTTTGTGGCTGGGAGCGGTGGCTCACGCCGGTAATCCCAGCACTTTGGGAGGCCAAGACGGGCGGATCACGAGGTCAGGAGATCCAGACCATCCTGGCTAACACAGTGAAACCCCGTCTCTACTAAAAATAGAAAAATTAGCCGGGCATGGTGGCGGCACCTGTAGTCCCAGCTACTTAGGAGGCTGAGGCAGGAGAATGGCATGAACCCGGGAGGCAGAGCTTGCAGTGAGTGGAGATCGGCCACTGCACTCCAGCCTGGGCAACAGAGCAAGACTCCGTCTCAAAAAAAAAAAAAAGAGAGAATAAAAAATAAAGGTTTTATTTCATCTTCACTTATTCGTTTTCTAATGTTCTTCCATTCTTAATGTAGGTCCAAGTGTCTGACCAATATAATTTTCTTTCTCTCTGAAGAATTTTGTTTACCATTTCTCGTGAGGCAGATCTCCTGGCAACAAATTCCTTCAATTATTGTTTGTCTGAAAAGTCTATTTCTCCTTCACTTTTAAAAGATATTTTTGCAGGAGACAGAATTGTAGATTGGTGCTTTTGTTTGTTTGTTTATTTTGGGGTTTTGTTTTGAGACAGGGTCTCACTCCTTCACCCAGGTTGGAGAGCAGTGGTATGATCGCAGCTCACTGCAGCCTCAACTCCCCAGTCTCAAGCAATTCTCCCACCTTTCAGCCTCCCAGGCAGCTGGGACTATGCTCGGCTAATTCTTGTATTTTTTGTAGAGGTAGAATTTTATCATATTGACCAGGCTGGTCTTAAATACCAGGGTTCAAGTAATCCTCCCACCTCAGCCTCCTCTCTGTATTTGCATGATTTTGGAGGAGACCTTGGCTATAATTCTGATCTTTGGCTCCTCTATGGGCAAGGTGTTTTTATCCTCTTGTTTCAAGATTTTTAAACTTTATCTGTGGTTTTCTGCATTTTGAATATGATATGCCTAGGTGTAGGCTTTTGTTTTTTTTAGTTATCCTGATTGGTGTTATCTGAGATTTCTGGATCTGTAATTTGGTGTCTGACATTAGTTTGTAGAATTCTCAGCCATTATTGTTTCAGATATTCCTCCCATTCCTTTCTCTATTTTTTCTTTCTGGGATACCCTTCACGAATATGTTACACCTTTTGTATTTGTCCCACGGTTCTCGGACATTCCGTTATTTTAAAGAACATTTTTCTTTTTGCTTTTAGTCTTGAAAGCTTGTATTGACAAGAAAAAACCAAACAATCCCATAAAAAAGTGGGCAAAAAAAATTGAAACCAAAAGTATGAACCGATGCTTTTCAAAAGAAGACATAATGTATGTGGCATTAATCCTATGAAAAAAAGCTCAACATCACTGATCATTAGAGAAATGCAAATCAAAATAATAATGAGATACCAACTCGCACCAGTCAGAATGGCTATTATTAAAAAGTCAAAAAATAACAGATGCTGGCAAGGTAGTGGAGAAAAAGGAATCCTTATACACTGTTGGTGGGAGTGTAAATTAGTTCAGCCATTGTGGCGAAATTCGTTCAGACAGAGTGGCGATTCTTTAAGGACCTAAAGACAGAAATACCATTTGACCCACCAATCCCATTACTGGGTATATGCCCGAAGGAATATCAATCTTCCTATTATAAAGACACGTGAACACATATGTTCATTACAGTACTATTCACAATAGCAAAGACATGGAATCAATTTAAATGCCCATCAATGATAGACTGGATAAAGAAAATGTGGCACATATCTACCATGGAATATTATGCAGCCATAAAAAAGAATCAGATCATGTCCTTTGCAGGAACACGGATGGGACTAGAGGCCATTATCCTAAGCAGGCTAATACAGAAACAGAAAACTAAATACTGCATGCTCTCACTTGTAAGTGGGAGCTAAATATTGAGAACACGTGGGCATACGGTGGGGAACAACACACACTGGGGCCTTTCAGAGGGTGGAGGGTGGATGGAGGGAGAGGATCAGGAAAAATAACTAATGGATACTAGTCTTAATACCTGAGTGATGAAATAATCTGTACGACAAACCTCCATGACATGAGTTTACCTGTGTAACCAACCTGCTCATGTACCCATGAACTTTAAATAAAAGTGAATTTTAAAAAAAATTATATTGGGATACCCTCAAACTCAAGGAACTTATTTTCTTTAGCAGTTTCCAGTCTATTAACCGGCCCACCAAAGGCTTTAGTTCTGTGACAATGTTTTTAATGTCTAGCATTTCTTCTTTATTCTTTCTCAGAATTTCTATCTTTCTGCTTAATAAATTGCCCATCTGTACTGACATGTTGTCTACTTTCCCATTAGAGCTCTTACCATATTAATCATAGTTCGCACAGCATAGGGATTCTAATATCCCTGCTTCAGTTTGGTTCTGTTGCTTGCTATGGCCTTTTGTTTTGTTTTGTGGGCCATTTTTTTTTTTCTTTTTGAGACGGAGTTTTGCTCTTGTTGCCCAGGCTGGAGTACAATGGCGTTATCTCGGCTCACCGCAACCTCCTCCTCCCAGGTTCAAGCGATTCTCCTGCCTCAGCCTCCCTAGTAGCTGGGATTACAGGCATGTGCCACCACACCCAGCTAATTTTGTATTTTTAGTAGAGATGGGGTTTCTCCATGCTGGTCAGGCTGGTCTTGAACTCCCGACCTCAAGTGATCTGCCCGCCTCGACCTCCGAAAGTGCTGGGATTATGCCTTGTAACTTTCTGTTGAAAGCCAAGCATGATATACCAGGTAAAATAACCTTTGGTAAATAGGTCTTTAGTGATGTGGCCATAAGTTGTGGGGCAAGGGAAGTTTTCTATAGTCCTATTATTAAGCCTAATCTTTTAGTGAATCTGTGCCTTTGAGTTGTAAATATCACAAGTACTTTCAGTTTTCACACCCTTTAGGTGGGACAGGATGGCCAGGAGCGCCTGGGTTTAATTATTTTCCTTCCCGACCTAAATACTATATGGACTAGAGTTGGCCATTTCCTCTTCCAGATCAGTTAGGCTCTGATACAACCTCAATACATTAGAATCTGATAAAATAATGTTTCTTGGGGTAGGCCTTGTTAAGAAGAACAGAATGCTCTGACATTTTTCAATATGGTTACATGTTTCCTCTTGCTGCTAGAAGCAAGAGGGAATTTTTCTCTTATCTTTACTATGGGAATCTGGTATAGCTCCTGAATGTAAAACTCACAAACGTGTGGTGGTTCCCCTATGACTTGGCCTTCCTGTAGTTTTTAACCCTTCGACTTGTCCACACAGATCCAATTTATTAATTTTTCTACCCTATTACAGGTTCCAGCAGAGGTTTCTGCTCAGTAATTGTGATCCTCTGAATCCATCTGTTTCCGCCGTTTTTGGAGGTCTTGGTTTGCTCTGTGATTTCACCTTTCTAATGGATCTAAGAAAAGTTGATTTTTCAATGTGTTCAGGTTTTTACTTCTTGTTAGTATTCGGTGACAATTTCCAAGCTTCTTACATGCTGGGATAAAAACTGGAAGTTCTTCTTTCCTTTTTCATGAAGGGCCTCACAAATTTTCAGATGAGTAGTTTATTGTCCTGCTTTTTGTCTATGGAATGTGTGGAGTTCCACAATCTTCTTTCATCTTTTTCTTGTTCCCTTGCTTCTCGGCCTTTGGCTAAGATCCAGTGCAGTTACCTTCCTTGTCTTGTGCAGTGCAAGCTTGCAGGTTTGGAATTCTCAAAAGCCTTGTATGTCTCCTCTGCATGTCACGAGTATTCACTCTATTAAGTAGGAAGTTCCTCTATAGGCATTTCTTAGATAAACTCATCTCTATTTTTGGCTTCTGTTGTGACAGTTTAAGGTATACATGAGTTACATGCCTATTCGACCAGCCCTCCATGTGACTGAATACTATGAACTTTGTTCCTCTGCAGCACTAGCAAAATGTTATCAGCCACACCTTCTTTGTAGTGTCTCTCCTAATATTAGTGTTTTTTGAAATCTGGATAGACTGAGGATTTTCAAAAAATCACTTCCTGGTTCCTTTTCGCTTAGTTTCCCCCTCACTTTATCTCTTTCCTATCACATTTTACTATAAGCAGGAAGAAACTAGACTGTATCTTCCACAGTCTGCTGGCACATCTCTTCAGCTAAATATCTAAGTCTATCGCTTACAAGTTCTGCCTTTCACGTAACTATAGAACATAATTCAGCAGCATTTGCCACATAAAAATACTGTTAGCTCTACAAAAAAGATCCCCTTTTTCCTTTTTCTAATAACATGTTGCTTATTTTTTCCTAAATCCTCACCACCATCACCTTTGAAGTCCATGTATTTATCAATGGCATGTTTATAATGATTTAGATGTTTTCTGAGGTAATATAGATTTATTCTACCATGCCCTTCTAAATTCTTCTATTCTATCCGTTACCTAAATTAAAAGATACTTCACACATTTAAGAATTTGTCAAGTAGTCAAGCAGCACCCCACTGTCAGTTAACAAAATTTGTAATAGTAGTTCCTCCTGTTGCTGTAACAACGTGCAACAAACTTGGCGACTTAGAGCAACACGGATGTGTTCTCTTGAAATTTTGGAGGTGAAAAGTTCAAAATCAGCTGCTCTGGTATAAAGTCGTGGTGTTGGCAGGGCTGGTTCTCTCTGAAGGTTCTGGAAAATAATTGATTTCCTGCTCCTAGAGGCTATCTGAATACATTGACTAGTGACTCCTTCCTCCATCAAAAAATGTGTAATTTCATTCTCTGATTTCATCATTACATGGCCTTCTCTCTAGCACTGACTCCTGGTACATCCCTCTCATAAGGACATTTGTGATCACATCAGGCTCAAGTGAATGATTCACAATAATTTCCCTATCTAAAAATTCTTAACTATATCTCATCTGCGAAGTCTCTTTTGCATTCACTGGTTCTAAGAAGTTGGACATGAGTATTTTGGTGGTGATTAGAAAAATTTTTAGCCTACCAGAGATTCTAAGTTCCAAAAGGTTCTTTAGAGAGTAACGAAAGGTGAGAGAAGTCTCCCTCCTTAAATAGAACAGAAGAGAAATATTCTGGTTTGTTTGGTTAATACATTTTATTGTGTATATTTGGGAGTTACAACATAATGTTATGGTACATATTGATAGTAAAATGGTTACTATAGTGAAGAAAATTAAAATATTAATCAACTCTCATAGTTACATTTTTTATGAGAAGAGCAGCTCAAATCTATTTACTTAATAAAAAAATCCTAATAGAAACAATTGTATTAACTATAGTCCTCATGTAGTACATTTCTAGACTTGATCATCCTATGTATCTCATACTTTGTATCCTTTGAACTACATCTCCCCGTTTCCTCCCACACCCCAGTCAGTCCTCATAACCACTGTTTTATTCTTTTTCTCTGTATATTTGATCTTTTGAAAAATATACCACATATAAGTGAAATAATGCAACATTTTTCTTTATGTGCCTGCCTTATTTCACTTAGCATAATGTCTTCCATGGTGATCCACGTTGTGGCAAATGACAATGTCCCCTTTTTTATGGCTGAATAATGTGTATGTATACATGTATATAACATTTCATTTATCCATTTTTTTCATCTATAAGCACTTAGGTTGTATCTAAGTCTTGGCTATTGTTAGCAATGCTACAATGAACATGAGGGTATAGATATTTTTGTGAAATGGTGATTTTTATCTCCTTTGGGTGCATACCCATCAACAGTTTGCAAAAGTTTCCTTCCCTTCACACCCTTGACAACATTTGTTACCTCTTGCCGTTTTGGTAATAACCACCCTAACTGTGGTAAGGTGATATAGTGGTTTTGGTCTTAATTTCCCTGGTGATTAGTGACGTTGATGAGCACCTTTTCATATACCTGTTAGACATATTTTTAGGTTCTTTTTGGAGAAATGTCTGTTGAGGTCCTTTGCCCATTTTTAAATTAGGTTTTTTGTTTTTCTATTATTGAATAATGAGTTATTTATACATTTTGGATATTAACCTCTCATTAGGTACTGGTTTGCAAGTATTTTTCTCAGTCTGTGGGTTATCTTTTAATTTTGTGGATTTTTTCCCCTTTGCCGTGCAAATGCTTTTTATTTTTATGTAGTCCCGTTTATTTGTTTTTGCTTTTATCCTCTGAGCTTTCAGTGTGATATTCAAAAAGTCATCACAAAGATGAACATCAAGGAGCTCTTTCCCTATGTTCTCTGGAAATACTCTTTTGTCCTTCCTTGTTACTTGGGTATCAGATCTGGGAAAGAAATATAGACTGAGACATAAGAAGGAGTTGCAAGGGTTAAATGAGTTATGACGCTTTACAGAAAGGTTTTTGGATCCTGTTTGGCATGCAATTTTGGTGACCATACATTTGGAGAAATATAAGATTAAGGATATATTTTTGGATTGGGAGTTCCTTATTTGTTTGCAAATGACTATGCTGGCCATTGAATCAGGCCAGCTTCTACAATAGAATTATGATAGGAACTTGAATTATAAATGGGATGTTTATAGGTTTATATGGAGAAGGAAGGATAGTACTAGTTTTGAGGAAACAACTACTTTTGTGTTGCTGAAATATAGGTAACGTCTCAGTAATGACATATTTACTTTCTGGTGACTCCAGTCTGCTGCTACTGCAGAAGGTGTTCCCCATAAGAAAACTGATGTCCTAACCAGGGCACTGTAGCTTTCTCTTACAGCTCTCTTTAAAGCTTCATACGTATGAAGGATCAAAAGGAAGCAGCATTGCTTTCATTACTATGCAAAGGCCATGTTGTGTTTCAATCCTCAAAGAGTAGGAGCCAAGTTTTCTTTCTGGAAATAATGGGACCAAGTTATGTGTTTTGTTTTCACTGAGCCTGAAAGCAGATTCCACAAAAAGCAGAGCCTAAGAGTGTCTTATGTGAGACGGTGTTATTGAGAAGTACAATACCGGGAAGCAGAAGTGAGGGAAAAGGTGAGTGAAGCCAAGAAAAAACCAATTACTGGACATGCTATTGATTTGGCTGCTGCTAAATGCAATTGATTGCTGATATACCAGCCGCCACAGAGCTGCACAAACCCATCCCAAGGCAGTCTATGTTAAGAAGGGGAGAGATGGGTAAGGAGTACTTAGATTTTTTTTCCTCCCCCATTTACCAAAATTTCAGCCAAGATCTAGTGCTTCTCAATTGTGCCTTATGGCTTCTTAGCTAGGTTCTATTGTTTCTCAAGCCTTTCAATTCACCAGGGTAGTCCTGGGGGCAGAAAGCAAGAGGTATATGACACAGGGATGAAGCAAGATGCTACAGAATCCATGCAAAGCCAGTACACATGGCAGAGGCATAAACCGGAGAAAAATTAGGCCAGTAGCTTTGAAGTATCAAATAAGAGGTATTTTTTTAGGTCTCAAAAGTGCAAATACTGATTTTGAGGTTTGCTCCTAATTACACAATGAAATATTATAAATACTATTTTGGTGATTGCTATAGCTTGGATATTTGTCCAAATGTCATGTTGACATGTAATCCCTAGTGTTGAAGGTGGGGCCTGGTGGGATGCGTTTGTGTCATGGGATGGGAACAGATCCCTCACGGACTTACTCACTCATGATAGTGAGTAAGTGCACATGAGATCTGGATATTGTAAAGTGTGTGCTCCTACCCCTCCACTCTTGCTCCCACTTTCACCATGTGATGTGCGTGCTTCTGCTTTGCCTTCTGCTGTGAGTTAAATCTCCCTGAGGCTTCCCCAGAAGTTGAGCAGATGCTGGCACCATGCTTCCTGTACAGCCTACAGAGTCATAAGCCAATTAAACCTCTTTCCTCTATAAATTACCCATTCTCAGGTATTTCTTTGTAGCAGTGCAAGAGTAGCTTAATACAGTGATGTTTTATGTGTAGCATACTCAAAATACGTTTACTTAAATCTTCACATTTCTTCACTATTAAAAAAATCCAGAGGACAGGATTTGTCCAACAATTGATTATTAATCTTTTTACTACCATTTTGTTGCTGAATTGAGATAATTAATATTTATGAAGGATTATACAAAAATGCTAGTGACAGATTTCTGGAATTTAAATATTTCCTATTTAGATGTCTAGCACCAAACTGTCTTGATATCTGCATAAAGATTTGAAGGAAACGTGGTTTAAGAATTTATTTAATGGAAAGTATGATGGGATTTAATCCTAGTAGTTGGGTGGGTGGGTGGTTATGCAAATAGTTTGCCATGAAGCAAAGATATTCAGACACCCACAGGAAAAAGCTGTTGGTATTTAAATTAGAGTCCATGTTCTCCTCAGTCTTTCTGCTACAAGATATTCTATAGTTTTTGCTGAATATTCAAAACTGAAAATAATTCATCTTTGGAAACAAGATTTCTACTTAAAGCCTTCACTTTCTAAATCTTTCAGAGCAGCTTGTTTTCAAAAATACTTAAACAGATCCACAGATGGCAGAGATTTAACATTTTGGTAGACCACACATGTGGTAATTTCAATAGGAAACTTTTATGATGATATAACTCATTTTATATGTAGCATGCATGAACTTATTCTATATAACCTGAGTTTGAGAAACACCACATTATTATTATTAATATTTTTAGATTAATTTAAACCTGGCTCTGAGACCTTGTCACCCAAACAAGCAGAATATCCATTTTTATTCATGGTGCTCCTCGATATTTGGTGTTGGGATAATGGGGAAATGCATGATCCTTTTGCTATTGTAGTAGGTATGGTCAGCTCTGCTGCTTCTATTGTAAGATGACACCATTGAATGCTAATTCTTTGCCTTTTATCTCTCAAAGACTAAGCGGAAAGGTGTAATTACTGGTACTTGTAAGATGTTAAAGCTAGACTCATGCATTGGCCTGTATCTCTCCAGGTTATGCAGTCCGATCTCTGTGTGGGAGTGGAGTGCAAGTTCCTGTCAGCCATAAATCCTTCCACACGTTCCAAACTCTGCTCTCTGGGAGTCCAGTTCTCTTTTCAGGTCTACCAAATAGAATCCCTCTAACTCCCCAAGTACCCGTCCCTTTCTTCCCTTCACCTTTGGCAAAACTTCTATTTAACTTATTCCTCAGAGACCTGTTAAAGATTTTCCTTCAATTCAAATCCAGAGAAGCTGTTAATTTTCACTAAGCAGTAAAAAGGGGTAGGACATTATAAATTAACTGGAATCTTAACACTGTAATCCCAGCTACTTGGGAGGTTGAGGCAGGAGAATCACTTCAACCTTGGAGGCATATTTTATAGTCTAAAAGCAATTCTGTATATAGTAATTCCATATATTCCCCATAAAAATGTTTGTGCCTGGTATGGCGGCTCACACCTATAATTCCAGCACTTTGAGAGACGGAGGCAGGCAGATCATTTGAGGTCAGAAGTTCGAGACTAGCCTGGCCAACATGGTAAAACCCCATCTCGACTAAAAATACAAAAATTAGCCAGGCGTGGTGGGCCACGCCTGTAGTCCCAGCTACTAGGGAGACTGAGGCAAGAAGACAGCTTGAGTCCGGAAGGCGGGTGTTGCAGTAAGCCAAGATTGTGCCACTGTACTCCAATGTGGGTGACAGAGTAAGACTCCATCTCAAAAAATAAAAAATTAAAAGTTTGTGAGCTAAATTTAATGTTGAATTATAGTAACCACTGTTAATGGGTTTTCCATAACTTTCTTTCCCCAGCCTTAGTTCCTTCTTTCAAGTTGTTTTGATATTTTGTTTTACTACATAATGTGCATTTTATGACAAGATGCTTCTATTCTTTCTGTAAAAGTATGGAGTACGAGGAAGGAAAGATTGCTTAAAAGTGTTTTAAAAATAATGGTACAACTCTCATATATTCTGAGATACTTCTCTTAAAGGGAGTCTTTGGTAAATTTTCTTAAAATGTCAGTGACCGTTTCTTTTATTTTCTGCTTGATAATTTTTGCTTTCTGTATCTAGTGTAGAGTCACACATGATCTTTGTATCATGTACATGAAATGATTGCTTCAAACTACACTAAGACTAGTGGGTCATCCTGCACTATGGTGTGGAACAGTATCAGGTAGAGTATATTTTGGACTTAATTATACACACACATTCAAGTTCTGTTCAGCAAAAGTGCATTTTCTTATAAAATCCAAACTCCAAAATGTGACATTTTTCAACAGAAGGAGAATCATTCAGTATCAAAGAAATGAGCAATCACCAATGAGGATGTGGACCACAGACAGGGACACAGAAAGCTCATGGGAGAAAAAGAAGGACTTCCATAGTCATCACAAACAAAATACACAGACACAGCCATGAATGTCAGGGCTTACAGAAAAACAAACAAACAAGACCTCCTATATAAATAACCTTGTTTTTCTATAGAATAACATCTGAAATATTGGCTTACTAGATAAAAGCTGACCTATATCCATCCACCCAACCATCTTTATCTTAACCTTATTCACTGAGATTAAAAGTCAGAGATACATAAATTGTTCAAGTGCACACAGCTAAATGATGACTGATGGAATAAGGATTTAGCCTGGGCTGTTTTTACTGTAAATAGTATGCCCCTCCATTTGTGAGATGTGGACGAGGG
>NW_012102299.1:3579583-3584954 GCF_000951045.1 Mandrillus leucophaeus | reverse complement strand
AAGGTGTAATTACTGGTACTTGTAAGATGTTAAAGCTAGACTCATGCATTGGCCTGTATCTCTCCAGGTTATGCAGTCCGATCTCTGTGTGGGAGTGGAGTGCAAGTTCCTGTCAGCCATAAATCCTTCCACACGTTCCAAACTCTGCTCTCTGGGAGTCCAGTTCTCTTTTCAGGTCTACCAAATAGAATCCCTCTAACTCCCCAAGTACCCGTCCCTTTCTTCCCTTCACCTTTGGCAAAACTTCTATTTAACTTATTCCTCAGAGACCTGTTAAAGATTTTCCTTCAATTCAAATCCAGAGAAGCTGTTAATTTTCACTAAGCAGTAAAAAGGGGTAGGACATTATAAATTAACTGGAATCTTAACACTGTAATCCCAGCTACTTGGGAGGTTGAGGCAGGAGAATCACTTCAACCCTGGAGGCATATTTTATAGTCTAAAAGCAATTCTGTATATAGTAATTCCATATATTCCCCATAAAAATGTTTGTGCCTGGTATGGCGGCTCACACCTATAATTCCAGCACTTTGAGAGACGGAGGCAGGCAGATCATTTGAGGTCAGAAGTTCGAGACTAGCCTGGCCAACATGGTAAAACCCCATCTCGACTAAAAATACAAAAATTAGCCAGGCGTGGTGGGCCACGCCTGTAGTCCCAGCTACTAGGGAGACTGAGGCAAGAAGACAGCTTGAGTCCGGAAGGCGGGTGTTGCAGTAAGCCGAGATTGTGCCACTGTACTCCAATGTGGGTGACAGAGTAAGACTCCATCTCAAAAAATAAAAAATTAAAAGTTTGTGAGCTAAATTTAATGTTGAATTATAGTAACCACTGTTAATGGGTTTTCCATAACTTTCTTTCCCCAGCCTTAGTTCCTTCTTTCAAGTTGTTTTGATATTTTGTTTTACTACATAATGTGCATTTTATGACAAGATGCTTCTATTCTTTCTGTAAAAGTATGGAGTACGAGGAAGGAAAGATTGCTTGAAAGTGTTTTAAAAATAATGGTACAACTCTCATATATTCTGAGATACTTCTCTTAAAGGGAGTCTTTGGTAAATTTTCTTAAAATGTCAGTGACCGTTTCTTTTATTTTCTGCTTGATAATTTTTGCTTTCTGTATCTAGTGTAGAGTCACACATGATCTTTGTATCATGTACATGAAATGATTGCTTCAAACTACACTAAGACTAGTGGGTCATCCTGCACTATGGTGTGGAACAGTATCAGGTAGAGTATATTTTGGACTTAATTATACACACACATTCAAGTTCTGTTCAGCAAAAGTGCATTTTCTTATAAAATCCAAACTCCAAAATGTGACATTTTTCAACAGAAGGAGAATCATTCAGTATCAAAGAAATGAGCAATCACCAATGAGGATGTGGACCACAGACAGGGACACAGAAAGCTCATGGGAGAAAAAGAAGGACTTCCATAGTCATCACAAACAAAATACACAGACACAGCCATGAATGTCAGGGCTTACAGAAAAACAAACAAACAAGACCTCCTATATAAATAACCTTGTTTTTCTATAGAATAACATCTGAAATATTGGCTTACTAGATAAAAGCTGACCTATATCCATCCACCCAACCATCTTTATCTTAACCTTATTCACTGAGATTAAAAATCAGAGATACATAAATTGTTCAAGTGCACACAGCTAAATGATGACTGATGGAATAAGGATTTAGCCTGGGCTGTTTTTACTGTAAATAGTATGCCCCTCCATTTGTGAGATGTGGACGAGGGAACATTTTCTTAGTTCTGATATTGGTGCAGCATCTCTTCAAATACTACAGTTTGAGTGAAAGTTTGAGGTGGAAACTAACCTCTACAGTTGTATTAGGCCATTCTTGAATTGCCATAAGCAAATACCTGAGACTGGGTAATTTATAGGAAAAGAGGTTTAACTGGCTCAGGGTTCTGCAGGTTGTACAGAAGCATAGCAGCATCTGCTTCTGGGGAGACCTTAGGGAGCTTTTTACTCAGGGCAGGAGACAAAATGGGAGCAGATGCTTCATTTGGGGAAGGAGGGGCAAGAGAAAGAGACTGTGGCGGGGAGCTGCCACACACTTAAAAATGACCAGATCTCAGAAGTAACTCACTAGGAGAACAGCACCAAGGGGATAGTGCTAAACCATTCATGAGAAGTCCGCCATGATCCAATCCCCTCCCACCAGGCCCTACCTCCAACATTGGGGATTACCGTTGACCATGAGATTTGGATTGGGTGGTAACAAATACACAAACTATATCAACAGCTAAGGTTAAATTATAAATGAATAATCTTATTTTCATTGGCCTCTGGGTTTAGCTCATAATTGATAAGGGAGAAACCTTTTGCCTTGTTATCAAATGATAAATGGCTGGCCTATCAAATATAATTAGGCAAAGAAAGGATAAAGCACATGAGAAAAACATACACTTACGGAAAAACTCACAAAAGTGGTGGATCTAAGGAGTGAAATTTATTGCAAAAGGTAATATTTTTCTGATTAATCACCAGGAATTTATTTATTTATTTATTTATTTATTGAGATGGAGTCTCGCTCTGTCACCCAGGCTGGAGTGCAGTGGCACAATCTCAGGTCACTGAAACCTCCGCCTCCTGGGTTCAAGGGATTCTCCTGCCTCATCCTCTCAAGTAGCTGGGATTACAGGCACCCACCACCACACCTGGCTAGTTTTTTGTATTTTTTTAGTAGAGACAGGGTTTCACCATGTTGGCCAGGATGGTCTCAAACTCCTGACCACAGGTGATCTGCCTGCCTTGGCCTCCCAAAATGCTGGCATTACAGGTGTGAGTCACCACACTCAGCCATCACTAGAATTTAGAGGACTGCAGTTTATAATCTAAAAGCAACATGCAAAAAGTCCCCACTAAACAATTACACATCTACTTATTTTAAATCTTTCACTTTTAAAAATTTGACTAAGTGAAACTTGAATTCAATCAATTTGAGCTGTTCAGTTTGGTTTTGTTCATTTACAGTTTCCATCTGGGATTGGAAATATATGCTGCCAAAGGAGGCCTAGGAAGGCGGCTTGTATGAGTTTCCCATCTGGAATCTCTGATTCCAGGCCAGCAATCTCCTGAGATACCTTATATTGGGTCACTGCCAGATATAGGGTTGTTATTTTGAGTATTTAATGTTAGTATGAAACCAACATGAAACTATGTGAGGCATAGAACATCCATAGAGGAGACAAGTTCCTCTCCAGTAGGTAAGCAATAGTAACCAAGAGTACAATCTAAGTGACGTTTGTCACTTAGATTTAACCACTTAGGTATCTGGCCTTAGGCAAATTATTTAATTCTTCTAACCCTCAAGTTCATCATGTGCATTTATTATAAGGATTATGGAAGGAAATATAAGTAAGGTACTTACCATATTACCTATTAACTAATAAAATCTCAATAAATCTCAATAAATGATATTTTCACAAATGATATCTCACTTTTAATGTCAATGGAAAGCATATAATACAGTATCATTAACACAATGTTGCACAGCATATCTCTAGAACTTATTCATCTTGTATAACTGGAACTTTATACCCATTGAACAGCAACTCCCATTTCCCGCTGCCTCCCCAAACTCTTTAAACTCCCATTCTTCTTTCTCTTTCTGTGAGTTTGACTATTTTAGATGTCTCATACACAAGGAATCAGGCAGTATTTGTTCTTTGGTAACCGATATATTTCATGAGTGTAATGTCCTTCATGTTCATCCATGTTGTTTTATGCGCCAAGATTTTATCATATTTATTGCTGAATAAGATCCCATTGAATATATATACAACATTTTCTTTATTAGATTGTTTCCGTATCTTGGGTATTGTGAATAATGCTGCAATGAACACAGGAGTTAGATATCTTTTCAAGGTCCCGATTTCAACTTCATTGGACACATATCCAGAAGTTGGATTGTTGGATTGTATAGTATTCTTTTTTGAATATTTGGCTGAATCTCCATACTGTTTTCCATAGCAGCTGCATCATTTTACATTCCCACAAACAGTATAAACAACATTCTCATTTCTCCACATCTTTGCCGACACTTGTTTTCTTTGTTTGTAGCCATCCTAAGAGATGTGAGGTGATATGTCATTGTTGTTTGGATTTGAATGTCCCTAATGAATCCTGCTGTTGAGTATCTTCTCATATATCTTTTGGTTGTTTGTATGTTTTTGGAAAGATGTCTATCCAAGTATTTTGCCAATTTTTTAATAATGTTTTCGGGAATTGTTTTGCTATTGAGTTATATGAGTTTCTTATATATTTTGGAGATTAACTCCTCATCAGATACATTGTTTGCAAGTACTTTCTACCATTACTTAGTTTGCCTTTTCACTCTGTTGAACGATTACTTTTCTGTGCAGAAGTTTTCAAATGTTTTCTTCTAAGAGTTTCATAGTTTGAAGTCTTACTTTAAGTCTAATCAATTTTAGTTGATTTTTGTGTATATTGTAAGATTGCTGTTTAATTTTATTCTTTTGCATTAAGTTTTCTCAGTGGCATTTGTTGAAGAGCCTATCCTTTACCCATTTGCTATTCTTCACACCCGAGTTGAAGATTACTTGACCACATTTGCATAATTTTACTTCCAGGCTTTCTACTCTTTTCCATTAGTCAGTCTGTCTATCTATCTATCTATCTATCTATCTATCTATCTATCTATCTATCTATCTTTTACATAAGTACCATATTGTTTTAATTGTTGTAGTTTATTTTTATATTTTGAAATCATGAAGTGTGATGACTTTATCTTTGTTAGTTTTCTCAAGATTGTTTTGGCTATTCAGGGTCTTTTGTAGATCTATACTTTTTTTTGAACAGACAAAAAATTTATTGGATACAGAATATTTTATCAATGTAACTAACAAGCTTGATCTAAGAGGTACTGGGCCAATTCCAGCCTACCACCTGTTCTCGTAAATAAAGTTTTACTGGAATACATCTCCATTCATTTATTTACTTATTGTCTATGGCTACTTTCGCTTTACAGTGGCAGGTTGAGTAACCGTGACAGAGACTGTATGACCTGCAAAGCTAAAAATATTTTTTGTTTGTTTGTGTTTAATTTTTTATTTCCATAGGTTTTGGGGGAACAGGTGGTATTTGGTTACATGACTAAGTTCTTTAGTGGTAATTCTGAGATTTTGGTGCAACTGTCACCCAAGCAGTATTCACTGAACCCAATTTGTAGTCTTTATCCCTCATCTCCCTCCCACCCTTTCAACCTAGTCCCCAAAGTCCATTATATCATTCTTATGTCTTTGCATCCCCATAGCTTAACTCCCACTTATAAGTGAGAACATACTATGTTTGGCTTTCCATTCCTGAGTTACTTCACCTAGA
>NW_012102299.1:3576944-3579533 GCF_000951045.1 Mandrillus leucophaeus | reverse complement strand
TGAATAATGCTGCAATGAACACAGGAGTTAGATATCTTTTCAAGGTCCCGATTTCAACTTCATTGGACACATATCCAGAAGTTGGATTGTTGGATTGTATAGTATTCTTTTTTGAATATTTGGCTGAATCTCCATACTGTTTTCCATAGCAGCTGCATCATTTTACATTCCCACAAACAGTATATACAACATTCTCATTTCTCCACATCTTTGCCGACACTTGTTTTCTTTGTTTGTAGCCATCCTAAGAGATGTGAGGTGATATGTCATTGTTGTTTGGATTTGAATGTCCCTAATGAATCCTGCTGTTGAGTATCTTCTCATATATCTTTTGGTTGTTTGTATGTTTTTGGAAAGATGTCTATCCAAGTATTTTGCCAATTTTTTAATAATGTTTTCGGGAATTGTTTTGCTATTGAGTTATATGAGTTTCTTATATATTTTGGAGATTAACTCCTCATCAGATACATTGTTTGCAAGTACTTTCTACCATTACTTAGTTTGCCTTTTCACTCTGTTGAACGATTACTTTTCTGTGCAGAAGTTTTCAAATGTTTTCTTCTAAGAGTTTCATAGTTTGAAGTCTTACTTTAAGTCTAATCAATTTTAGTTGATTTTTGTGTATATTGTAAGATTGCTGTTTAATTTTATTCTTTTGCATTAAGTTTTCTCAGTGGCATTTGTTGAAGAGCCTATCCTTTACCCATTTGCTATTCTTCACACCCGAGTTGAAGATTACTTGACCACATTTGCATAATTTTACTTCCAGGCTTTCTACTCTTTTCCATTAGTCAGTCTGTCTATCTATCTATCTATCTATCTATCTATCTATCTATCTATCTATCTATCTTTTACATAAGTACCATATTGTTTTAATTGTTGTAGTTTATTTTTATATTTTGAAATCATGAAGTGTGATGACTTTATCTTTGTTAGTTTTCTCAAGATTGTTTTGGCTATTCAGGGTCTTTTGTAGATCTATACTTTTTTTTGAACAGACAAAAAATTTATTGGATACAGAATATTTTATCAATGTAACTAACAAGCTTGATCTAAGAGGTACTGGGCCAATTCCAGCCTACCACCTGTTCTCGTAAATAAAGTTTTACTGGAATACATCTCCATTCATTTATTTACTTATTGTCTATGGCTACTTTCGCTTTACAGTGGCAGGTTGAGTAACCGTGACAGAGACTGTATGACCTGCAAAGCTAAAAATATTTTTTGTTTGTTTGTGTTTAATTTTTTATTTCCATAGGTTTTGGGGGAACAGGTGGTATTTGGTTACATGACTAAGTTCTTTAGTGGTAATTCTGAGATTTTGGTGCAACTGTCACCCAAGCAGTATTCACTGAACCCAATTTGTAGTCTTTATCCCTCATCTCCCTCCCACCCTTTCAACCTAGTCCCCAAAGTCCATTATATCATTCTTATGTCTTTGCATCCCCATAGCTTAACTCCCACTTATAAGTGAGAACATACTATGTTTGGCTTTCCATTCCTGAGTTACTTCACCTAGAGTAATAGACTCCAGTTCCTCTATCCAGGTTGCTGTGAATGCCATTAATTCTTTTCTTTTTATGGTTGAGTAGCATTCCATTGTACATATATACCACAATTTCTTTATCTGCTTGTTGATTGATGGGCAATTGGGGTAGTTTTAGCAACTGTGAATCGTGCTGCTATAAACATGCATGTGCAAGAATATTTTTTGTATAATGACATCTTTTCCTCTGGGTACATACCCATTAGTGGGATTGTTGGATTGAATAGTAGTTCTACTTTTAGTTCTTTAAGTAATCTCCACACTGTTTTCATAGTGGCTGTACTAGTTTACATTTTCACCATCAGTGTAGAAGTGTTCCCTTTTCACTGTATCCTCACCAACATCTGTTATTTTTTTATTTTTTTGACTGCATCCATTCCTGCAGAAGTAAAGTGGTATCACCTTGCGGTTTTGATTTGCATTTCCCTGATCGTTAGTGGTGTTGAGCATTTATTCATGTTTGTTGGCATTTGCGTATCTTCTTTGGAGAATTGTCTATTCATGTCCTTAGGCCACTTTTTGATGAGATCGTTTGTTTTTTTCTCACTAATTTGTTTGAGTTCTTTGTAGATTCTGGATATCAGTCCTTTGTCAGATGTACCGATTGTGAAGGTTTTCTCCACTCTGGGTTTTCTGTTTACTCTGCTGACTGTTCCTTTTGCTGTTCAGAAGCTCTTTCAATTAAATAAGTCTCACCTATTTATCTTTCTTTTTTGTGGCATTTGCTTTTGAGTTCTTGGTCATGAAGTCTGCCTAAGCCAATGTCTAGAAGGGGTTTTTTGATGTCATCTTCTAGAATTTTTAAAGTTTCAAATCTTATATTTAAGCTTTTGGTCCATCTTGAGTTGATTTGTGCATAAGGTGAGAGATGGGGATCCAGTTTCATTCTCCTTATATGGTTTGTCAATACATAAAGTGAGGAAAGGATACCCTATTCAACAAATGATGCTGGATCTATAAAAAATTTATGATTTTTTTTCTATTTTTATAAATGCCATTGGAATTTTGATTGGGATTGCATTTAACTTATAGTTAACCATATG
>NW_012102299.1:3575033-3576669 GCF_000951045.1 Mandrillus leucophaeus | reverse complement strand
CAGTGAGCCGAGATCACACCACTGCACTCCAGCCTGGGCGACAGAGAGAGACTCTGTCTCAAAAACAAAACAAAACATAAACAATTTTTTTTCTTCATTAATTTTGCAGTTTTCAGTGTACAAGTACTTTGCCTTCTAGTTTAAGTTTATTACTAAATATTATACGTTTAATGCCTTTGCAAGTTGGATTGTTTTATTTCCTTTTCAGGTAGTTTGTTGTAAGTATATAGAAATACAACTAATTTTTCTATATTATTTTGTATTCTGCAAATTTGCTGAATTTGTTTAATAGTTCTAATAGAGTTTTTGGTTGGTTTGTTTTTAAATTTTTTTATTTTTAATTTTTGTAGGTACACAGTAGTTATATATATTTATGGGGAATATGAGATATTTTGATAGACATATAAAGTGTAATAATTACATCAGGGTAGTAAATGGGGTATTCATCACTTCAAGCATTTGTCTTTTGTGTTACAAAGAATCCAATTATACTCTTTTAGTTATTTTAAAATGTATAATTAAACTGTTGACAATAGTCACCCTGTTGTGATGTCAAATACTAGATCTTATTCATTCTCCCTAACTACTTTTTCTACCAGTGGTTTTTTAGTGTCTTAAAAGCTTGCTAGGAATAGAATCTTGGAAACTGTAAACAGAGATTCTTTTAGTAATTCCTTTCCAATTTTGATGACTTTATTTCTTTTTCTTGCTTAATTATTCTGGCTAGGACTTCCAGTTTTATGTTGAATAGAACCAGGAAGAGTGGGCATCTTTGGGTTTTTTCTGATCTTAGAGGAATAGCTTTCAGCTTTTTATCATTGGGTTAGCCATAAACTTTTCATATATGGCCTTTATTATGTTGAAGTAAATTTGTTGTATACCTCGTTTGTTGAACGTTTTTTATCAACAATGTTAAATATTGCTAATTTTTTTTTGCACATATTGAGATGATTATGTGATTTTTATCTTTAATTTTGTTAATCTGGTGTATCCCATTAGTTGCTCTGAATATGTTGAATCATCCTTGATCCTAGTGATAAAGGTAATTTGATCTTAGTGTATTATTATTTTAATGTATTGCTGAATTTTGTTTGCTAGTATTTCTTTAGAACTTTTGCATCTATGTGCATCATGAATATTGGCCTCTAAGTTTTACTTTCTTATAGTGTCTGTTTGGTTTTGGTATCAGAGTTAGACAAGCCACATAAAATGAGTTTGGAAATGTTCTCTCTTCCTCAATTATTTTGGAAGGGCTTGAGAAGGATTGTTGTTAATTGTTCATTACGTGTTTGGTAGAATTCCCCAGTGAAGCTTTCTGGGCTTGCGCTTTTCTTTATTTTTGAAGTCAGGGGTGGTGGCTCATGCCTGTAATGTCAGCACTTTGGGAGGCCGAGGCAGGCGGATCATGAGGTCAGGAGTTCAAGACCAGCCTGGCCAACATAGTAAAACCCTTAGTAGAGACTAAAAACACAAAAATTAGCTGGGTGTGGTGGCACGCACCTGTAGTCCCAGCTACTTGGGAGGCTGAGGCAGGAGAATTGCTTAAACCTGAGAGGCAGAGGTTGCAGTGAGCCAAGACCATGCACTCCAGCCTGGGCAACAGAGTGAGACTCTGTCTTGAAAAAAAAAAAAAAAA
>NW_012102299.1:3569583-3573588 GCF_000951045.1 Mandrillus leucophaeus | reverse complement strand
AAAACTTACTATTACCATTTACTTTCTTTATGCCTGGCTTATAGTTCTTTTGTTCTTTTTCGCTTTATTTGTCTTCATCTGTGATCTTTGGGGCTTTCATAGTCTTATACTTTGATTTTTCTCTTTTTTGTTTGAATTTTCTGTAGATTTTGTTTTTGTAATTACCATGAGGCTTACATCAAATATAGTTACAACAGTGTATTTTAAACTGATAAAAACTTAAGTGTCATTGCACAGAAAAACCATGCACTTTTAGTTACCCCCCAACACACACACACTTTATGTTACTGATATCACTATTAGATATTTTTATATTGTGAATCCATTTCATATATTTCTGTATTTACAGTTATTCTTCACACTTTTTGTATTTTAACTTTATCACTATTATAGTATTCTGTTTTGTCTATATATTTGTACTTTTCTAGTGAGGTTATTTATATTTTCATGTTACTGCTTAGCAACCTTTCATTTCAACTTGAGGAACTTCCTTTAACATTTCTTGTGAGACTATTCTAGTGGCGCTGTACTCCCTCAGTTTTGGTTGTCTGGAAGTATTTTTATCTTTCTTTCATTTTGGAAGGAAAGTTTTGCCAGGTACAATATTATGGCTGGCATGTCCTGCCCACCCCTAGGACTTTAAATATATCATTTTACTTTCTTATGACCTACAAGATTTCTGCTGAAGAATTTGCTAACAGTGTTATAGATGTTCCCTTGTATGTGATGAGTCATTTTTTTCTTATTATTTTTCTCTCTGACTTTGGCTTTTGGCATTTGAATATATTATACCTCGGTGTGGAGTTCCTTGGGTTCACTCTATTTGTGTTCTTTTGAACTTTGGAATTTTCATGTCCATTTCCCTCCCTAGATTTGGGAAGTCTTTGACCATTACTTCTTTAAAAAAATTGCTACTCCTTTCTCGTTCTCTTCTCCTTCTGATACTTCCAAAATGCGTATATTGGTTCACTTGATGATATCCTCTAAGTTCCTTAAAGTTTCTTCATTCTCTGTTTTCTTTTTCTTCTGCTGACTAGATAATGTCAAGTGACCCTCATTGAAGTTCACTGATTCTTTTGCTCAATCATTTCTGCCATTGAATTCCTCTATTGAATTTTTCAGTTTGATATTTATTCTTCAGCTCCCTAATTTCTGTTTGGTTCTTATTTACCTTTTCTTTTTGTTAATATGCTTCTTTTGTTTATGTATTATTTTCCCAGTTTCATTTAGTTGTCTATCTATGTTCTTCTGTAACTCACCAAGCTACTTTAAGGTTATTATTTTTAATTCTTTGACAAGCAATTCATGGGGCTTCACTTCTTTAGGCTCAGTTAGTGAAGATTTATTTTGTTCTTTGCTTATGTCATGTTTCTGATTCTCTCTATTCCCTGTAGCATTGCTTTGGAGTCTGTGTATTTGCATAAACAGCCATGTTTCCTGGTCTTTACCAAGTGTTTCAAAAGCGAAAACCTTCACCAATAAACACGGTTAGAGATTCTGAGGGTCTCTCACACAGCAAGTTATGTACCCCTATTCCATTTTTCTTAGCAAGCCCCAGCAGATGGTGTCAATTCTGTCAGTAGTCCCTGTGAGCTGAGGCAAACGCTGGCCCCTTGGGCAACACACTGAGGCCAGAGCACTGGAGGTAAGCTCTACTCTTCTCCCTTTGGCCTTGGTGAAGCCTCAGCTTCTGCCATTTTTCCTCAATCCTGCAGAGCTACGCCAGCTGCAGTAAGCTGCCTGATCTTTTTCCTCTGTTCTTAGCTGTCCCGGTTGTCTGAACTATGCCAGTTTCATCGGTGTTCCATGTGAGGCAAGACACAAACCAGCCTCTCAGGCAGTGCACCGAAAGGTCAGAGCTATTTCACTGACACGCTGATCTCTCTTTCCCCTGAGGGAGAAATTGCAGACTGAGACAATCTCCCTCAGCACCGAGCGGTGCCAGCTTGGGGAAAAGGTTAACATGGGTAAAGTGAAATTGTTCTTACCCATTTCAACGTGATTGTTCTCAGTTTTGTACTTGGTTAGAGTGCTACAACCTCTTAATTTTATTTTAGACTTCTTATAACTGTACTTTGATCTGCATATCATTGTTTTATCCGTGTTCCTATTCTGCCTTCTTACTGGTGTCATTGAATCATCAATGTTTAATTGATCCTTTTCCTCTTCTGGAAATTACATGATCCTAAATAATGTGAACATATGGAGAGGTCTTAAATCTTCGGTTATTTTTGTTAGTATTAGTGCATTACTTGGTTTATTAGACATTGTGTTCTTGGTGGAGTGTGACAATGACCTTCACGGGTTGCATTTATATAACATACGGGGATCCTCAACTGTCCCCCAGTGCTGTAGTCCTTTGACCATAGCTTCTAAAGGAACACATGACTATTTTCTATCAAGCTTTTAAGGAAAGAACACCTAACCAGTTTCTGGGGTTGCTCTCCTCTTGTACAGTCCCCAGGCCTTCCATGTAGATAATTCAACCTAATTTATTCAAAGGCCTAAACCTGCAAAAGACTGACTGTGCATGCTGAGAAGATGTTTAGATCAGCTCTACCTTCAGCTTGGAGACATGAAATGCAAAATATCAATTATTTCTAGTGAGGAAAATAGCCTAGAGCTAGATAATCCAAGGCCTACTTAATCTCTGTTCCTGGAGGGAAAAGGATAGAAGGAATGAGAAATGTTTTTGTTTTTGTCAAGATAATATTAGTTAAATAATAAATAAATAGTAAAATTTTAAGTGATATTGCATGATACTATGTTAGAAACTTGTGTTGAAGCAATACTTCAGACATTTTTATATACCAAGTTAAAAAAAATAGAGTGTTTATCTCCATAGGCAATGAAAACATAATCAGTTTTTCTGAGCAAGGAACTAGTATAACTAGATTTACATTTGTTATTAAAAAAATTGGCAACAACGGCCGGGTGCAGCGGCTCAAGCCTGTAATCCCAGCACTTTGGGAGGCCGAGGCGGGTGGATCACGAGGTCAGGAGATCGAGACCATCCTGGCTAACCCGGTGAAACCCCGTCTCTACTAAAAAATACAAAAAGAAACTAGCTGGGCAAGGTGGCGGGGCCTGTAGTCCCAGCTACTCGGGAGGCTGAGGCAGGAGAATGGCGTAAACCCGGGAGGTGGAGCTTGCAGTGAGCTGAGATTCGGCCACTGCACTCCAGCCTGGGCAACAGAGCCAGACTCCGCCTCAAAAAAAAAAAAAATTGGCAACAATATCAACCATGGTTTAGAAGGGTAGCAGACTGAAGTCAGGTGTTTACGAAAGGGTTTGCAAATGATAATGGAGAACATGGTTTTAAGGAAAATGGGGGCTTTTTGCCTGAGTGATTGAAATAATATTTATCATATTAACTGAGCTAAGAAATGCTGTACAAGTTAGGAGTAATTAGTCAGAGAGTTCGGCTTTTTGAGCTGTCAATCCTGTATGTTTCTATCACTTAAAAATTGGCCTGCAGATGGTACCCAGTATTATGATTGTTTAACATTTATTGACTATTGACAGTGTGTTAAGCCTCATACGAAACATTGGAAAGGCATACATATCTGCACAATCCCACTCCCACCTCCGTCTGGTCCTTCATTTTGTTATTGTCATAATTTATTGGCACTTGTAAGTTGCTCACTGATTTGTTATTCACTTATTAATTACAACTACATGATAAATAGCAAAAAAAATTTAAAACATTTTAGAAGTGCATTCATTTATCATTCAAAGTTTGATAGGAGATTGATATATGACAACTGCTTAAAATTCTCTTCAAATATGGGTTGCATGTATTTACTATACATGTACTAAATGCTTTGCAGTTTTACAAATAGCTTTACATTTGTAAACATACCTTATCTTGAGCCTAATAAATATAGAAAATTACTGTTATAGCAACATATTTAAAAATCACAGAAAAATCCACATAATAATATTACAAATATCAGTGCTTGACACACAGAGACACACACAAATACAAGTAGTTTTTTTGTTGTT
>NW_012102299.1:3566974-3569003 GCF_000951045.1 Mandrillus leucophaeus | reverse complement strand
TTTCTCCAGCACTTGAAATTCAAATTGCTGGGTCTTTGGGTATTCACCTGCATTCGTATTTTCAATTTTAGTAAATATTGCAAAACTTTTCTTAATATGATTGAACTATCTCACAATCTAGAGAGGAGTGTATGAGATTTTTGTATTTTCACTGCACATCCCAAGATTTGATATTGTTTTCTTTCCTTCTATTTTATTTTAATTTGGCTAATCTTACAGTTTTGAAATGGAACCACCATTACTCTGACTTGTGTTTTTCTTATTGCTAGTCAGAATGAATACTTTTTTATACACTTATTGGCCATTTATTTATTTTTGTTAGTAAATTGCCTTTTCATATATTTTGGCTGTCTTCCTATTGAGTTGTTCTATTAATTTTTAACTGCATAATGGAGACTTAGTTGACACATAATAAAATGTGTAATTTAAATTATATAATTTGATGAGTTTTGATAAACTATATATCCATGAAACCATCATCACAGTCAAGATAATAATTGTTAGAAATCATTAATATATTCCCAACAACAATTTTGTCTGTTACATATTTTGCAGTATTTTCTGTCACTGGCTTACTGTTTATTATGATATTGTTGATCACAATTTTAAACATCAAGGTACTCCATCCACTAATCTACTTTTTAAATAAATTTTGCTATTTATATTAAGTCAAAGGAATACTTTCTAGGCCTGAGAACTCAAGGATATCTTCCTATGTTTTATTCTAATATTTTTAAAGTAACTTTTCTTATATTGAGGTAATTAATTCATATGGAATTTATTTTTATGGTTTGAAGAGAAACTGAATTTAATTGTTTTCTGTGTAGATAGCCAGTCATTTCAGTACACACTAAATTTCCTCTTTAATCCCTATTGATTTGTAATATTACTATTATCATATGCCAAGCTTTTTATGTACTTCAGGCTGTTTCTCAAAACTTCAATCTGTTAAATTGAATTGTTTCTTTATTCCTATACCAATATCACAGCAATAGGATTATTAATACACTACAATCAAGCATTGTATCAGGAAGGGCTTTCTCCTTTTATATAATTTTTCATATAATAATGCCTATTTTTTCTTTACTTTTTCTGGTTTCATTCTATTTCTGTCTTTAACTCTCCACCTCTATTTCTACCTCAATCTATCTCCTTTTTATCAACTTATATAATTTTAATCAGAATTGCATTGAATTAATAAAGTTGGAAGAATTCCTAGTTTAATATTAGTACCTCCCATATGCTAATATTACATTTCTCCCCATTAATTCAGTTCAACTTATACATCCTTCAACTTTGTTTTATGTATTCTTATGTGCCTTACAATTTTTGTGCTATTATAAATGTTTCATATTGTTCTATCACATTTTCTATTCAGATATTCATGATATTTAACAATTCTATTTATTTTTTCTACATTAAGTATCCTGCAATAATATTTTCTGATTATTTTCTATGTGTTATGTACATATACTCTTTAGTATTCTATGTAAATAATATTACCCTTTCATCTGTTAATTTCTCTTATTGTTGTCTTTTTCTCTTATTCCTATTTCTTATTCTTCTCTTTTTCTTGTCTTTTCTAATGAGTTTGAATTGTCAGTTAAATATTAGATAGCCATGTCAATAGTAAACATTTCATCTAAATTCTTACATTAATTACAATGTACCTAAAGTTTTACCATAAAGATGTTTACAGTTGATGTTTAATAGATATTTTACGATTAAGTATGGGAATTCTCTCTATTCCAGTTTTGCTAAATGTTATTTTTATTATTATTAAATTTGGAACTGTATTGAGTAGCTTGTCTGTATTTAATGAGCTAATCTTCATATTTCTTACATTTACTGTATTAAGTAGATAAACAATTTAAATATTATTGCTCTCATGATAAATCCCATTGATGGAGATACATCTTACACACACATACTGACACACACACATTGCTACATCAGATTTGCTTGATTTATTTAATATATTTACATTTATATTCATAAGCAAGGATGTTCTATAATTTTCTTTTATTGT
>NW_012102299.1:3564983-3566493 GCF_000951045.1 Mandrillus leucophaeus | reverse complement strand
TAGAGTTAATATAAAAATATGTACAACATAGTTATATATTATTAAATAACTATTATATATTATGTAATATATTATATGTGATGCATTATTTATAGTTTATAGATTATATAAACATTTAAAAAGTTATATTAATATAATTATATGTAATATATATGTATATCTAATTATATGTAATTGTGTTGTACATATATGTTAACCACTACTATCAATCTGCTTAATATATCACAGTGTGGCACTGGCCAAAGGATAGACCTATAGCATGATCAGAAATAGAGTCCAAAGATAGACCCACACATACATGGTTAATTAATTTTCAGCAAGGATGTCAAGGCAGTTCAATGGTAAAAGATTAGCCATTCAAACAAATTGTGCTGATACAATTGACCATTTGGGGCCAAAAAATTCTAAATCCCACCTTGCACCACACAAAAATTAACTTGCAATAGATCATAAACCAAAATATCAAATGTAAAGTCATAATACTTATGAAATAAAAGCCCAGAAAAATATTTGTGAGCTTGGGTCAAGAAAAATTTCTTATTTAGAACTCAAAAATCATGAACCAACTTTTTGAATCAATAAATGTCTTCCTCAAAATTAAAAGGTTGCATTTCAAAGAACACTGCAAAGAAATAAGAAGATAACTCTTCAGACTAGAAGACAATATTTACAAAACACTTTTGCCATGAAGAACTTGTGTCTGGAATATATAAAGAGCTATTACAACTTAGTAAGAAAAAATAACCCAAACTGTGTAAAAGATTTGAGCAGAGATTTTCCCAAAGATGTAAAAATAGCTATTAAAAATGTGAAAACATGTTCATTATTATTAGTCATTAGTGGAATGCAAATTAAAACCACAATGAGATATCATTACACATTTACTAGATTGGCTAAAAGAAAAACAACTGATAAGACCAAATACTGGCGACAGTATGAAATATCTGGAACACTTACATATTAAGTGATGATGCGAAATAGTACAGACATTTTAGAAATCAGTTTGTTCATTTTTTACAAAGTAAAACACTTATCAATTGACCCATCTATCCCAATCCTAGGTGGAGAAATAAATATGTGTTCACAAAGAAATCTGTGTGGGACAGTTTATTGCAGCTTTATTCATAGTTGCTGAAAAGTAGAAACAGTTCAAATGTCAATCAATAGTTAAGTAGGTAACTGTGGAACACCACCCAGGGGAATAATTTTCAGCAATAAAATGGAAATAAATAGTGATGCATACAACATCGTGGATGAATCACAAACACATTATGCTAACTGAAAGAAGCCAGGTTCAAAAGGCTACACATGGTAGAATTTCCTTGATATGATGTTGGGAAAAGCCACAACTATAAGGTCATAAAAAGGAATAGTGTTAGCTAGAGTGGCTGGATGTGAGGAAGGTGGATTGATTACAAAAGAGTAACTGGGACCTTTTTGGGGTAATGCAAATGTTCATGAAATAGTGGTTGCAAGACTGTGTATTTGTTTAAAAATGAGTGAAATGTAG
>NW_012102299.1:3557192-3559808 GCF_000951045.1 Mandrillus leucophaeus | reverse complement strand
AAAAAAAGCACATAATTTTTTCTATGCTAAATTAGTTGATTACCTCACTCAAAGGATTACCTCACTTTTGAGAATATTTATAAGAACAAATTGAATTAACTAAATGTAAGCCATTCCCTTATGCAAGCCAAGAGGCTAACAATATTTTCAAAGTAAATACAATCTTTATTTCAGTAGAGAGATGCGGTCGTACATAAACTCAGATTCGTGTTCTATTTAATGCTATTGGCAGCTTTTTGGACTGATTTTTTTCAAAGATTGAGATTCTTTAATTGTTGTAAGTTTTCAAGATGAGATAAGGAATATGTGATTCCAAACACTTAAAAGTAAATGACTTTGCCATCTGTAAAGGACATAGAGATGGCCTCAAGCACTGTTATCAGAAGCTGGAAATAAAATCAAAGACCCTGCCGGACTTCCCAGATCAAATACCTGTTCATTACTAACCACTCTTTGCCATTTTTGTTAATTATACTATTGTTAAATAAAAACTGAAAAAACCTGTAGTAATCTATAGCATTGAAAATATTGCTAAATATCATTTTTAGAAAGCAATAAATTAGAAATCAGTCAAAATCTATGGCTCCTTAGCTTCTAATAATGATTTATTAAAATTTTGAACTTAACAAAAAGTTAAGTAAATAATTTTTAGGACATGCCCGTGTGAATTGTGTAAAAAAATTAATAGCATTACTAGGGCTAACTCAAGAAAGTTTGTGCCTATAAATATACATAATGTCAATCTCTGTACCTAGGTATAGTACAGTGGGTCTCTATATCTGTGAGTTTTGCATCCTTCAATTTAATCAATCATGGATCCAAAATATTTTTTTTTAAAAAGATAATTGTATCTGTACTAAATATGTACAAACATTTTTTCTTGTCATCATTCCTGAAACAATATAATATAACAGCTACTTACATAGCACTTACATTGTGTTAGTTATTACAAGCAATCAAAAGACAATTTGAAGCATACAGGAGATAAGATGTTTATAGGTTATATGAAAATAATGTACATCGTTTTACATAAAGGACTTGAGCATCAGCAGATTTCGGTATCACCCAGGTCAGGGGTGGGGAGCTGAAACCTTACCTTGTTTCAATCTTGGAAGGAAAACAGTCTTCTTTCAGCCTTAGGTGTGATGTTAGCTGAAAGTTTTGGTAGATGCTCTTAACTATACTCTATTTCTAATGCGCTGAGAGTTTGTTTCTTTGTTTCAATCATAAATTGGTGCTGGATTTTTAGTAAATGCTTTTCTGTGTCAATTGATACTATCACATGATTTTTCTTGTTAAGCCTGTTGATATGGTGAATTAAATTGATTGATTTTCAAATGTTGGACCAGTCTTTTAGACCTGGAAAAGATTCCATATGTAATGATGATTATTTTTATACATTGCTGGATTGAATTTTCTAATGGTAAGGGTTTTTATGTCTAAGCTCATGAGAAATATTTGTCTGTTTTTTCTCCTTTTTACCCTTTTTACTTTGTACTGTTTTTATGGGTTTGTATGATAGATCTAGATAGTATCTGGATAGTATCTAGATGATAGAAATTTGAAAAGCTCTTGGAACCATTTTCTTACAGTTTCTTTGTCTTTTTTTCCAAATTGGTGGAGATTCACCCTACACATGTACATCTTAGTAAGACTCAAGAAAAAGCTGATCAGATTTCTAGATTTCTGTGTAGATCCCTCTTTTTCACAACTCTGCTCTACAGTTTCCAGTTAATTTAGACTTCCTAATCTGTGTCTTCTCAAATCAGTGATACTTCTGTGTTTTTTGGGGTGTGGGGGAGAATTCCTCTCTATGATGGTTAATTTTTTTATGTCAACTTGGCTGGGCCATAAGGCGCAGATATGTGGTTATGTTTATAGATGTTCCTGTGAGGGTGATTTTTTGTTGTTTTTTTTGTTGTTGTTGTTAAAAGTAACTTTGAAATCTGTGGACTCTGAATAAAGCAGATTGTCCTTCATAATGTGGGTGGGCCTCACCTAATCAGTTAAAGGCATGAATTAAACAAAAGACTGACTTCCCCCAGCATGAGAAAATTCTGAAGCAGATGAATTTCAGTCTTAAGCAGCAACGTTAGGTTTTCCCTAAGTCTCCTGCCTAATGGCCTTTGGACTTGAACTGGAGCACCAGCTGGGCCCTGAGTCATCTCTAGTCTGCTGGTCCACCTTATAGATTTTGGACTTACCAGTCCTAATAATGCATGAGCCAATTTCTCAAAATAGTATATTTTTTTCTGTAAATTCATATCCTATTGGTTCTATTTCTCTGGGAAGTCCTGACTAATGCACTTTCTGTGCTCTATGATCTGAAATATATCTCCAGGAAGAAAAATTGTATGACATAGTACTCACTTTTATTTGCTTCATTTTTCTCAGAGACCACAGTTCTGTGCTGCTTGTAGTTCAATGTTTAAAAATATATTTCTTATATTTTTCTGTATTTCATATCTTTTTCTGTTTTCTAATTACTTTTTAGGGTGTGAGGTTAAATCCAGTTCCTATTACTTCATTATGGCTATAAATTAAAGTCTAACTTAAAGTCTAAGAAAACAACTCAGTTTCCACTTCCCCTATAATGTTTTGTTTCTGTTCCCCAAA
>NW_012102299.1:3547457-3557142 GCF_000951045.1 Mandrillus leucophaeus | reverse complement strand
CTCTACAGTTTCCAGTTAATTTAGACTTCCTAATCTGTGTCTTCTCAAATCAGTGATACTTCTGTGTTTTTTGGGGTGTGGGGGAGAATTCCTCTCTATGATGGTTAATTTTTTTATGTCAACTTGGCTGGGCCATAAGGCGCAGATATGTGGTTATGTTTATAGATGTTCCTGTGAGGGTGATTTTTTGTTGTTTTTTTTGTTGTTGTTGTTAAAAGTAACTTTGAAATCTGTGGACTCTGAATAAAGCAGATTGTCCTTCATAATGTGGGTGGGCCTCACCTAATCAGTTAAAGGCATGAATTAAACAAAAGACTGACTTCCCCCAGCATGAGAAAATTCTGAAGCAGATGAATTTCAGTCTTAAGCAGCAACGTTAGGTTTTCCCTAAGTCTCCTGCCTAATGGCCTTTGGACTTGAACTGGAGCACCAGCTGGGCCCTGAGTCATCTCTAGTCTGCTGGCCCACCTTATAGATTTTGGACTTACCAGTCCTAATAATGCATGAGCCAATTTCTCAAAATAGTATATTTTTTTCTGTAAATTCATATCCTATTGGTTCTATTTCTCTGGGAAGTCCTGACTAATGCACTTTCTGTGCTCTATGATCTGAAATATATCTCCAGGAAGAAAAATTGTATGACATAGTACTCACTTTTATTTGCTTCATTTTTCTCAGAGACCACAGTTCTGTGCTGCTTGTAGTTCAATGTTTAAAAATATATTTCTTATATTTTTCTGTATTTCATATCTTTTTCTGTTTTCTAATTACTTTTTAGGGTGTGAGGTTAAATCCAGTTCCTATTACTTCATTATGGCTATAAATTAAAGTCTAACTTAAAGTCTAAGAAAACAACTCAGTTTCCACTTCCCCTATAATGTTTTGTTTCTGTTCCCCAAACATATGTTAGTCCTTTTATTAATTTGTCTGTAAATGGAAATGTGAATGCTTTTTACTTAACAGAAAGAAGACATAACATTTGTCTATAGTCAAATAAACTTGAGTTTACATGCTGGCTCCACCACACACTAAGGGCTATGAGCAGTTTATGTGCCTTCTCAGATCTATTATTTCCTCATTTAACAACAGTGAGTAGTAATTGCTTAATAGAATTATTGGACATAAAGCACCTGGGACACACTGTACCCTCAATAATTGCTAGGGTACTGAGAACAATTTCCTGGGAAATTCTCCACCCTTCTCCATCATGTCAATGTAAAGTAAAGCTATAATGCCGTCTTGTGTATTAAGTCTGTGTTTTCCAAGCTGCATTCAGTATAGGTGTAGAAACCTGGTAGTTGTAAGACTTAAAGCTCAAGTATTGTATGCAGCAGCCATGTCTCTTATCACCATGAATAACAGAGACAAGAAGGATGAAGACACAAGGAGGAGGACAAGCAGGAGGTAAAAGAGGAAGAGGAGAAGCAGAAAGAGAGAGAGAGAGAAAGGATTTCTAAGATGACAAAATATTTTTCTGGTAGTATTCAATTCTTTGGAATAATTTTTTTTTCTTAAGGTCCAGACACCAGGTGCATTCCATTCTGTGAGTTCCGTGAAACACCTCAGTATCCTTACAATAAAATTTCACCTTGGTTTAAGTTAGGTCAAATTTAAATTTTGAGTTTTGTAATCCAACAATTTTTCGCTAGTAGTGTTTATCTGCTTTTCAGCCTTGATATTTTTTGTTACCTTGGACATTTTAATTCATATATTCTTCATTCTGTAGTAACCCAGATAATGATTAACTGTTTCACTCTCTAATACTTTGTAAGATTTAAAGAGAGTTTTTAAGCAATACATATTGAGTTTATTAATGGTGTGCAGTACAGAAGTCAGCATAAAGTGAGTAGCAAAACTCCTCATTCTATGAATACATTTTATTAGCCTTTAAATGTTCCCACTTGCACTGTTTCTCATAATCCCAAATCTTTGATTACAAATAACTTTAATTACAGCCCTTCTTTTGCATGGCAAAAGTAATGAAATATGGAACTTGTTGGCCAAACTTACATGAATTCATAACCTAACAATTGGTGTGAAATATGTAAATATTGAAATATGTCTCCAGTGTAACAAAAAAAAAAGTATAAAAGTGAGTCACAATATAAGTTCACCTCAGTTCCACCTAAATAAACACTGCATAAAACATTGTTCAACATTAATTTACTTCTTCAATAACTCAGTGCAGTAATAGAAAGTCCCGGGGAACAGTTTTGAAATAACATGACCTATCTTCAAAGGAGACCCAAAGTGGATCAAGCAATCAGAAATCTTGACTTAGAAATCTAGAATGGACATAAAGAGAGTATGTGTCCCAGACTCCTGCTTTCAAGTAGTTAACATCATCAAACTTTATTTTATGTACAGGTAACTGTGACCTGAAAATATATACTGCTTCGGCTAAGGTCTCATTATTTTTTTGAAAATGAAATCATGGCAAGAATGTAGCGTTCATCTATTGATTCAATTGTTTATATAGCAAATAACTATGTAATGAATAATTATTACATGCCAGTCGCTGTGTTAGTTGGTACAGGTAAATGGCAAATGAGTCAAACAGAAGATTGGGTCTTATAAATTTTATTTTAACAAAATTACATTTCTTCTACATATATTATTTAAAAAGAAGTTTCTAATTTTCTTTATCTATTTATTCCTAATGAACTCATCAATTATTTAATCAATAGGTTACAACTCGCTCTTATTAGTTCTCATTTTAATGCTCAAATTCTCACAGATCTGTCCAGTGGCAATGCATTAAATTTGGATTCTGTGTCTTTTTGGCTTGTCATCGTTATTGTTTAACAGCTTCCTTATTTTCTGGAATAGCAAGTTGTTTCAGGATTATTCTGAATATTCTAGTCTCAACTCTGAAATTAGGCATTTCTCAAGGTAGCCCTTTATTATTTTTAGTGAGAATAGTTTCCAGGAACCCATATCTGGGTAATGATAGGAGTACTTATTGCTAGATGTCTCTCAATACAATGCACTTGAAGGACCCAATGTCATATCTGTGGTATATCTCTCTAATGCGTAACGTAAATCTAATCTTGAGTAGACCTCAGACAAGCCAAATTGAGAGGAATTCTGCAAAATAAATGGCTCGCACTCTTTAAAAATACTAAGGTAATGAAAGAAAAATAAAGTCTGAGGAAATCTATACTAAAGACAACTAAAGAAATATGACAACACAATGGAACATGTGATCCTGAATTGGATCCTACCACAGAAAAATAATAGTACACAATGAACTATTTTAAGTATAATTGTGATTATACATAGGAGAAGAAGATAGAAGAAATTATAATTGTGATTATACTTAAAATAATTGTGATTAGTGCTACCATGGAAAGTAGAAGATGCAGTGTTCTCATGATACCACTATGGAAAAGAAGATAAAGGAAATGCAAGTTGTTTACTATATGGAATTTCCTGATAGCTTGATATGGTATAATGAATATCAGTCTTGGATGAAGAGGACACAAGGTCAATTCCCAGCCTTATTCAATACTAGTTCCTCAACAATGAGTAAGTCACTTACTTAAGCTGACTCTCATTTATTGTGAGATAATTTTGTGAAAATGTTTTAAAAACTCCAAAGCATTTTATAAATAGTAATCATTATTAAATGTAGATTAATGTAGTCTTCTTAATCTATTTCTTTGACTTTAGTCTTTTATCCTGGGTCCATAGTTCACAATGTTACAGTTTCACCTCTCTCACCCAAAGTTACTGGAAAATATTTTCTTCATGACTGCTACTCCATAGAGCATATGTCTTATGAGACAAACAAACAAACAAACAAAATCCAGATAAGCCATGCTGTATCAGGATTCTGACCACAGAACTGGGAAAAGTCATATTGCTTCAACCCACTAAGTTTATGAGAATTTGTTACCACAGCAACAGAAACCAAATTCTGTAAATAATACGGAAACATTTTTCTAGGTGCTAGAGACATATAGAAATTAATAAAATGTGATGGAGCTATTTCCATTATTTAGAGTTACAAATAAGTCAAGAAAAGGCAAGAAAGTAGAGGGATTTCTTTTGATTCAAAATATTAAGAGGGACTACTTAGGAAAATTGAAATATGAGTTGAGCTAAGAAGCATTTTCAAGACGAAGTGAATTTTGCTAAAATGAATATTAATGTCAATTTATGAATAACATCCTCTGTTCCCTCCATAAGGGAAAGAGTGATCATTCCAATCTAGTTTTCTTTGAATGTCCGTATAGTCTGGACAACTGTTAATTATCCCTACCTTTTTTGATGGATGGATAAATCAGTGGTTAGCAGGATAATATGTGCATAACCATTCAAAAATGGATTGTCCTAAGTATAATGCACATGAATTTATATGAAATACACTTGATTTCCATTTTTTCTTTTCCTTAACCTTTTTGTAGATTATAAAATTAATGTTTATGCAAAAAATTAAATATACCAGGACTTCAAAGAAAATCAAAATCACCTGAAGTCATATCAAGTGATAAATACATTACATATTAGAATGTATTTTTCTAGTCTGTATTCTAAACATATTACACTAATGTAGTTATTTGTTTAACATTAGATTGGAATCACATAACATTAAATACTTTGTAAAATCCCTTTCCACAACATATTATTATATTACATAAAATATTACATGTCATTGTTAATGCTGGCATAGCAGCAACACCCTATGTGTCACCAATTATTTGGAAAAATAGACTGTTTTTCAAATTTTTACTATTTTAAGATATGCTATAGTAAAAACTATTATAGAATAATCTTTCTATAAATAAATTATTACTTCTTTAGAATAAGCATTCCATCTTCAATAAAATGTACTGCCTTAAATTGTCCCATAAACGGTGAATCATGAAACCAGTGTCTAAAGGAGACACAAATAATCAAACTAGAAAACAATGAAACAACCATATTTTGAGATATGAAGTCAGGGTGTCACAGTTATGAAAAGGGAACTATAGTTCCTATAAATTAGTTTTAAGCAAAAACCTGGGAATATATCCAACTGTGGAAGTACGAAAATTGCTTTAATTTTTTTAAGACAGGGCAGTTATTAAGTTGCTTTTAGCTAATGAGTCTTCTTAGTATTATATTCTTCTACCAAGGACTAGTCAGTAATTATTTTGATCAGGATTTTAAAATCTCCCTAGCACAACAAGTAAGAGATCTCTTTTGGCCTTAAAGCTAATAGATTGTATAGATTTCCAAACCCAATTCTCCTTGCTAAAGGAAAAGTAAAACAACAAAAAACTGACAGCAACAGAATGCCTTTTATAAGCGAGTCACTATTCTGGTGCTTTATAAATCTTATTTAATCCTCATCCCAAATCCTGTGAAATAGATAAATATTTACTCCATTTTGTAGATAAGGAAATTGAAAGTCTGAGCACTCAAACAATATTAATATACCTCAAGTAGCATTGTTAACAAGTTGAAAAACCGTAATTCAAAAACCACATCTGTACAGTCTTAAAACTCAGATTTTCCTCAGATAATGCTGTTCCCATGAGATGCAGGAGTGGAATAAGGATGAAGTGAAGAAGAGATGAGAAAAGTATAAAAAGAAATGAAAATGAAAAGAACAGAGGGAGAGAGAGAGGAGAGACAGGAGAGGGAGGAAGGGAGGGATGGCATAAAAGAGTGACAATGTGATGTCGACATTTTTTTTCTTATGTCATTAAGTGTATTACCTTGCATGACATAAATAGAATAATTGTTCAATTTGCCTTAGACAACACCCAAAGAAGAAATAATCAGTTTTTGTTTTCAGTAGTTTTTCTCTAAAATATTTTTATAAAAGTATGAAACTATAATAGAATTAGTTTTCCTCATCTCTTGGAGGCTTTTGTTATTTCCATCTTCATGGTTGGAAGGAAAAGCAGTGATATTGCTGAAAGAACTTCATGGCATTAAAGACCTAATTCTAAAATCTTCATATTCAATTTGTTTTTAGGTATTTATATATCTCAAGCTATGAAGCTTGAGTTACTTTTGCTTTTGAGTTGGCTGATTATTTCAGCTAGTTCTCAGAAATCTGTATATCTCATCTCTTCATAAGAGAACATTCTAAAAGCTCCTGTCATTTGGAGGTAAGACACTGTAGTTGGCTACTTCCTTCTGTGGACTGACTCTCTTGTTTCAAGGTCTGGAACAGCCCCTTCCAAGCCAAACTGTATTGTCCCTCTCCAGACTATGTCCATGTCTTCTGTGTTAAATGTCTAGCTATACTTACATATATACGCAAAAACTGATACAGACATTAAACCTCAATGGAAACTCAAAATAAAACAAAACAACAATTGTCTATTAGAAAAAAGCTGATGATTCTAAAACCTACTGAATGCAATACTTACTCAATACATCTAAAATTTTTTGCCATATAAAGAAATTAAGAAATTGATCATTATTGATGTTTTCTCTAGGTGAAAAGCATATCCAGAATAATTATTTTTTCTTCTAAATGGGACTTTAAACAGAAATATAGTATTTGAGTCCTTAAATGCATAAAAACATTTATTCAATGATATTTTCAACCATATTTTCATATGATTTTTTTCACACTCCCTTTAATGTTACCTTACCATTATTTCATATCTAAACTCCAAATTATTACTATTGTGGATAAGTTGAGCCTACAGAATAAATAAACAATCATCAGACAAAGTTTTCACCTCTGCCTTTACAAAGACAATACATCTGAAAAGAAAGACCTATCACCAAGGAAACACCAAATCACTAAGGTTTCTATTTCCCAGAACGGACTTGTAAACGAGTACCCACCTTTCAGGTTTGGTTACCAAATACGCTATTGAAATTTACTCATGCAATTTTCTCTTTCAGACACTAGCTGTGTCAATATGCTTTCTTTTTATATCTCATTTTTCAGTTTCCTTCAAGAAAAAAAAATAAGATAACATAGAGTAAATGAATGATGTCTTTTGTGGCTGTATACTTATAGGAACCCCATTAAAATGTTTTTATTAAGGTGCATATTACTGTATATTGTATAATGCCAATTTTAATGTAAATATAAGATTGCTTATGCTGTATGGGTGGAATTGTCAAAATTATGCCATTTGTATTTTGTAGTTTGTGCATACACAAGTGTTTCATTCTTGCCAAAGCAGTGAAACTGAATAAAGCCAAAACAACTGCTTTTACTTTACTTCTTGATACCTGCACGTTCTAGTAACATTTTCTACTTTTATCTTAGTGATAAGTAAAGAAGGATGGAAAGGCAAAGGAATGATGTTTTGTTTTATTTTTCCTTTTCCTTCTATGTTATTATTTTCAGGGCAAGTGGTTGGCTAATACAGAAAAGTAACATGAAAGAGAAAGGATATGACAAGGTTCTTTGGTCATTCATGTGTCTTAGAACACAACTGCCTTCTTCCTGCATACAAAGCAAGTTTTGGTTCAATTAGAAAGCCTGTCAGTGCCACTACATTAGTTGTAGACATAGCACCCTTGTCAGACACACACTCTGAGTCTGCATCTCAAGTCTACCAGAATTCTGTGCTCATGGTACGCTATTACTATGTGTCAATGGAAAACAAGACATACATATTGTACACAATCCATTGTTCTATCCGGACATCACTTACGAAGCATAAGTTCAGAGTTCCTAGATAAAACTATTAAGACTTTCAAGATAATGACAGCAGAGCAGTAAACCAAGTATTTACCCCTTCTGAGCTTGAGGCCCTATATGAATACACGGTTTGAATGTTCATAAAACCATTCTTGTCATTACCATTCATTGACTGCCTGCATATTCCCAGTGCTTTACATGCATTTTATTTTTCAATCATGGCAAGATTGTTATCTTGATTTCACAGACAATAAAATAAATATTTGAGAGTAATTAATCATTTACAAATTAACATATTCAATTGAAGAGTGAGTCAGAGATCAAACTACAACAAAATCTGGACTTGGATAATTTTAACTAGCCCTGTAATATTGCCAGAATGTATAATCAAAATTGATGGAATTGTTTTTATAGCATGGCTTATAGAAATAAGTATTACAGGTTTATAATTATGCTACAGGCAGTCCTCACTTGCATGGTAAAATGCTCTCTGAAACTTACGCATGTTAGTGTAATGTAATCACCCTCCGTTACCGTGAAATGGAATTACTTACGTAATTCATTATGTTTATATAGTGGTTTACTATTTGCCATTTTTATTATTGTTGTTCATTAGATATTATTTACCATACTGTGAGGGTTAATTCCATCAGACCTAGAATTAGCCTAAGTTGTCTTGCTAAAGTATCTGCGTAATACTGACTCTTGGTCAAGGCATGAAATGTACTTAATATTGTTGCTTGGTAATCATGTGTCCCTGGACTTTTATAGCAGTTTGTTAGTATTGTTCAATCAAGAAAGTGATACTGGCAGTTTGTACCTGGTCTCAGTGTGAACCCCAGAGCGTTCTGCCCCTGGGGCTGGTACCATAGTAGGAATATGCTTACATGGCCCACAGAGTATTAGGTATCCCCTGGTTCCAAGGTGAGTTGTGCACAAATTGGTAGTACCTAATCTGAGAGAAAAAACACATCCACACAGCCCTTACACACAGCTGGGAGTCATGCCTTGCCTCTCAGGACCTCTTGTTGTAAGGCCTTTGGCTGTGATACCTATCCTTGCTTTAATGCTATTTCTCTATTGTATTTATTTGTGAACTATAAATTTATATGCATTGTCATTTGGAATCCTAATCACCTTTAGCAAGCAACCCTGTCTACCACCATTAGTAAATGTACATATGATATTTTCCAGCAATTTTATGTGAACAATATTTTGTATTTTGTTACTTTTAAAAAAGTATATAACCAAAACCATAATCAGGATACAGGTAAATTCTCTTACCCTGAGATATCTCTTGTGCCCCATTTCACTTGATCACTTCTGCCCTACACCATGCAACCAGGCTTAACATGCTCGTTATGGGAGGAGAGGTGGAGCAAGATGGCAGAATAGAAAGGTTCACTGATCCTCCCTCCCTATAAGGACACCAACTTAACTACACAGAAAACACATCTGCATAGGAGCCAAAAATCAGGTGAGTACTTACAGTACCTGGTTTTAACTTCATATTGCTGAATGAGGCACTGAAGAGAATAAAAATACAGTCCTGAATCTCTTACCCCACTCTTTCCTCATCTCCAACAGCAGTGTCCTGGTGTGTAGACGTTCTTTGGGTACTGGGGGAGGGAGAACAAAACAATTGTGAGGAATTGAACTCAGTGCTGTTCCGATAGAACATGAAGGAAAACTAGACAAAACTCAGGTGAAGTCTTCCCACAAAGGGAGCATTTAAACCAGTCTTAGCAAAAGGGGAATCTCTGATCTCAGAAGTTCAAACACAAGTGTCTGCATACCTCTCCACCGAGGGCCAAAGTGCTCTGACTCCCTGAGTAAACTTGAAAGGCAGTCTAGGCCATAAGAACTGCAAGGCCTAGGTGAGTCTTGGGACTGACCTAGGCCCGGAGATAGTAGACTAAGGGTGGTGGGGGCCACACAACATACTGAGATACCAGCTAGGGAAGCCAAGGGAGTGCTGGCATTACCCCTCCCCTAATCCCAGGCTGCACAGCTCATGGTTCCAAAAGAGATCCCTTCCTTCTGCTTGGAGAGTGGAGAGGAAAGGGTAGGGAGAACTTC
>NW_012102299.1:3538451-3547407 GCF_000951045.1 Mandrillus leucophaeus | reverse complement strand
AGTCTTCCCACAAAGGGAGCATTTAAACCAGTCTTAGCAAAAGGGGAATCTCTGATCTCAGAAGTTCAAACACAAGTGTCTGCATACCTCTCCACTGAGGGCCAAAGTGCTCTGACTCCCTGAGTAAACTTGAAAGGCAGTCTAGGCCATAAGAACTGCAAGGCCGAGGTGAGTCTTGGGACTGACCTAGGCCCGGAGATAGTAGACTAAGGGTGGTGGGGGGCCACACAACATACTGAGATACCAGCTAGGGAAGCCAAGGGAGTGCTGGCATTACCCCTCCCCTAATCCCAGGCTGCACAGCTCATGGCTCCAAAAGAGATCCTTTCCTTCTGCTTGGAGAGTGGAGAGGAAAGGGTAGGGAGAACTTCATCTTGCATCATGGATCCCAGCTCAGCCACAGCAGGATAGGGCACTGGTCAGAGTCATGATGCCCTTGTTCTAGGCCCTAGCTCCCAGATGACATTTCTAGACACACTATGGGCCAGAAGGAAACTTGCTGCCTTGAAGGAAAGGCAGTCTTTCCAGCCATGTCAGTATTAATCAACTGCCAACTGAAGAAACCCTGGGCCCTGAATAATCTGCAGCAATACCCAGGTACTACATCAAGGGCCTTGGTGAGCCTCTGAGACTTGCTGGCTTCAGGTGTGACTCAGCGTATTACCAGCTGTGGTGGCCATAGGGAAAAACTCTTTCTGCTTGAGAAAAGCAGAGGGAAAAGTAAAGGAGACTTTATCTTGCACCTTAGATACCAACACCACCACAGGGGTAGAACACCGGTTGAGCTCTTGGGGTCTCTGGGAATTCTAGTACTTGACTCTTGGATGGCATTTCAGGACCTTCCCTGGGCCAGAGGGGATCTTATTACCTGAAGGGTGAAATCCAGGCCAGGCAGCATTCATCACAAGCTGACTTAAGAGACCTTGGGCCTTAAGGAAACATGTGTAGTAGTCTGGTAGCACTCTTCATGGCCAGGGTTGGAGGTAGCTTTGTGGTGAGGCTCCTCTGCCTTGAGTGGAAAGGGCAGGGAAGAAGGAGAAAGACTGTGTCTTATGGTTTGGGTGCCAGCTCAGCTGCAATACAATAGAATACCACGTCACCTTCTAAGGTTTTTGAATCTAGTCCTTGACTCCCAGACAGCACTTCAGGACCCATCTGGTGAATGAGGGACAACATTGCCTGCCCTAAAGGGAAGGACAGAGGCTTGGATGGTTTTGCCACCTGCTGATTGTACAGCCCCACAGCCTTGAGTGAACACAGACAGTAGCCAGAGAGTGGTTACAGCAGGCCGGGGGCAAGACCCAGTGCTGTGCTGGTTTCAGGTCTGACCCAGTGCAGTCATAGTGGTGGTGGCCACAGGAATGCTTGTGTCACTTCATGCCCAGCTTTAGGTGGCTCAGAACAGAGAGAGAGACTGTATGTTTGGAAGAAAGTAAGAGAAGTAAAGAGCCTCTGCCAGGTAATCCAGAGAATTCTCCTCGATCTTCTCCAAAACCAACAAGGTAGTACCTCTATAAGTCTGCAAGAACCACAGCATGCTGGGCTTGAGGTGCCTCCTAAGGCACAAACAACTTACATTACAACACCCAAGTTCATTCAAATATCTGGAAAGTCTTCCCAAGAAGGACAGAGACAAATAAGTCCAGACAGTGAATACTACAATAAATACCTAACTCTTCAATGCCCAGGCACTGAAAAATATCTGCTAGCATCAACATCATCCAGGAAAACAGGACCTCATCAAATGAACTGATAAGGCATCAGGGACCAATCCCGGAGAAACAGAGATATGGGACCTTTCAGACAGGTAATTCAAAATAGCTGTGTTGAGGTAACCCAAAAGAAATTCAAGATAACGCAGAGAAGGAATTCAGAATTCTCTCAGATTAATTTAGCAAAGAGATTGAAGCAATTACAGAATAATCAAACAGAAATTCTGGAGATGAAAAATATAACTGGCATACTAAAGAATACATCAGAGTCCTTTACTAGCAGACTGGATTAAGCAGAACTAAGAATTAATGAGCTCGAAGACAGACTGTTTGAAAATACACAGTCAGAGGAGACAAAAGAAAAAAAAATATGAAGCACACTTACAGGACATAGAAAACAGCTTCAAAAGGGAAAATTTAAGAATTTATTGACCTTAAAGAGGAAATACAGAAAGAGATAGGGGTAAAAGCTTATTCAAAGAGATAATAACAAAGAATTTCTCAAATCTAAAGAAAGATATCTATATCCAAGTACAAGAAGGTTACAGAACAGCAACCAGACTTAACCCAAAGAATACTACCTCAAGACATGTAATAATCATACTCCAAAATGTCAAGGATAAAGAAAAAATCCTAAAAGCAGCAAGAGAAAAGAAACAATGTACAAAGGAGTTCCAATACGTCTGGCAGCAGTCTTTTCAGTGAAAGTCTTATAGGGCAGGAGAGAGTGGCATGACATATTTAAAGAGCTGAAGGAAAGAAAACTTCTAGCCTCGAATAGTGTATCTGGTGAAAATATCCTTCAAATATGAAGGAGAAATGCTTTCTCAGACAAACAAAAGCTGAGGGATTTAATTAATATCAGATGCACCCTAAAATAAATGCTAAAGGAAGTAGTTCAATCAGAAAGAAAAGGACATTAATTAAAAATAAATAATCAACTGAAGGTAAAAATCTTACTGGTAATAGTAAGTGCACAGAAAAACACAGAATGTTATATCATTGCAGCTGTGGTGTATAAACTACTGCTATCCTAAGTAGAAAGACTAAATAATGAGCCAATCAAAAATAATAACTACAACAACTTTTCAAGACATAGTACAATATAATATAAATAGAAAAAACACAAAGTTAAAAAGCATGGGGAAAAAGTTAAGGCAAGTTTTCATTAGTTTTCTTTTTGCTTGTTTGTTTATGAAAATTGTGTAAATTTGTTATTATGTCCAAATAATGGGTAATAAGATAGTGTTTGCAAGCCTCACAGTAACCTCAAAACAAAAAAACACAATAGATACAAAAAATAAAAATAAAAAGCAAGAAACTAAAATATCACCAGAGAAAATCATCTTTGCTAGAGGAGTGAAATAAAGATGGAAAAGTAGACCACAAAATGAACAAAACGCAAATGACAAATGGCAGGATTAAGTCTTTATTTATCAATAATAACATTGAATGTAAATGGACTAAAGTCTCCAACAAAGAGACATAGACTAGTTCAATGAATGAAAGAACACAACTCATTGATCTATTGCCTACAAGAAACATACTTCACCTATACAGACACATATAGATTGAAAATAAAGGAATGGAAAGAGATATTCCACACCAATGGAAACCAAAAAAGAGCTAAAGTTGTTATACTTATGTCAGACAAAATAGATTACAACACAAAAACAATAAGAAGAGACAAAGAAGGTCACTGATATGGTTTGGATTTGTGTCTCCACCCAAATCTCATGTTGATTTGGAAGAAGGCCTGGTGGGAGGTGATTGGATCATGGGGGTGGATTTCCCCCTTGCTGTTCACATGGTAGTGAGTTAGTTCTCTTGAGATCTGATGGTTTAAAAGTGTTTGGCACGTCCCCCTTTGCTGGCTGTCTTTCATGTCACCATGTGAAAAAGGTACTTGTTTCCCCTTCACCTTCTGCCTTAATTGTAAGTTTCTTGAGGTCTCCCAGTCATGCTTCCTGCTACGCCTGTGGAAGTGTGAGTTAATTAAGCCTCTTTTCTTCATAAATTATCCAATCCCAGGTAGTTCCTTATAGCAGTGTGCAAATGGCCTAATACAGTCCTATATAATGATAAAAGTGTCAATGAAGCAAGAGGATGTAACAATTTTGAATATATATGAACCCAACACTGGAGTACCCACAGAAATAAAACAAATATTTTTAAAGCTAGAGAAAGAGAGGCTCCAACACAATAACAGCTGGAGACTTCAACACCTCACTTTCAGCACTGGACATATCTTCCAGATGAAAATCAACAAAGAAACATCAGACTTAATCTGCAATATAGACCAATTGGATCAAATAGATATTTATAGAACATTTAATTCAATGGTTTCAGAAAACACATTCTTCTCCTTAGCATCTTAATCATTCTCAATTGACATGCTTTGGCTGTGTCCCCACCCAAATCTCAACTTGAATTATATCTCCCAGAATTCCCATGTGTTATGGGAGGGACCCAGGGGGAAGTAATTGAATCATGCAGGCTGGTCTTTCCCACGCTATTCTCATGATAGTGAATAAGTCTCATGAGATCTGATGGGTTTATCAGGGGTTTGCACTTTTGCTTCTTCCTCATTTTTCTCTTGCAGTCTCCGTGTAAGAAGTTTCTTTTGCCTCCCACCGTGATTCTGAGGCCTCCCCAGCCATGTGGAACTGTAAGTCCAATTAAACCTCTTTTTCTTCCCAGTCTCAGGTATGTATTTATCAGCAGTATGAAGATGGACTAATACAGTAAATTGGTACCTGTAGAGTGGGGTGTTGCTGAAAAGATACCTGAAAATGTGGAAGCGACTTTGAAACTGGGTAACAGGCAGAAGTTGGAAGTCTGAAGGGCTCAGAAGAAGATAGGAAAATGTGGGAAAGTTTGGAACCCTCTAGAGACTTGCTGAATGGCTTTGACAAAAATGCTGATAGTGATATGAGCAATACGGTTCAGGCTGAGGTGGTCTCAGATGGAGATGAGGAACTTCTTGGGAACTGGAGAAAAGGTGACTCTTCTTAGGTTTTCTCAAAGAGAATGGTGACATTTTGCCCCTGCCCTAGAGATCTGCGGAACTTTCAACTTGAGAGAGATGATTTAGGGTATCTCAAGAAATTTCTAAGCAGCAAAGCATTCAAAAGGTGACTTGGGTGCTGTTAAAAGCATTCTGTTTTAAAAGGGAAACAGAGCATAAAAACTCAGAAAATTTGCAGCCTAACAATGCAATAGAAAATTAAAAAACATTTTTTGAGGAAAAATTTAAGCCAGTTGCATAAATTTCCATAAGTAGCAAGGAGCCTAATTTTAATCCCCAAGATCATGGGGAAAATGTTTCCAGGACATGTCAGAGACTTTCATGGTAGCCCCTCCCATCACAGGCCCAGTGGCCCAGGTGGAAAAGTGGTTTTGTGAGCCAGGCCCAGGGTCCCTGTGCTGTGTGCAGTCTTGGGACTTGGTACCCGGCATCCCAGCAGCTCCAACCATTGCTAAAAGGGGCCAAGTTACAGCGTGGCCCATGGTTTCAGAGTGTGCAAGCCTCAAATCTTGGCACCTTCCATGACGTGTTGAGCCTGTGAATGCACAGAAATCAAGAATTGAGTTTTGGGAACCTCCACCTAGATTTCAGAAGATATATGGAAATACCTGGACGCCCAAGCAAAAGTTTGCTGCAGGGGCAGCGCCCTCATGGAGAACCTCTGCTAGGGCAGTGTGGAAAGGAAATGTGGGATCGGAACCCCCCCACAGAGTCCCCACTAGGGCACTGCCTAGTGGAGCTGTGAGAAGAGGACCACTGTCCTCCAGACCCCAAAATGGTAGATCCACCTACAGTTTGCACTGTGCAGTTGGAAAAGCTGCAGACACTCACTGGGAGGGAGGCTGCACCCTGCAAAGCCACAGAGGTGGAGCTTCCCAAGACCATGGGAACCCACCTCTTTCATCAGTGTGACCTGGATGTGAGACATGGAGTCAAAGGAGATCATTTTGGAACTTTAAGATTTGACTGTCCTGATGGGTTTCAGACTTGCATGGGCCCTGTAACCCCTTTGTTTTGGTCAATTTCTTCCATTTGGAATGGCTGTATTTATCCAATACCAGTCCCCTCATTGTATCTAGGAAGTAACTAACCTGCTTTTGATTTTACAGGCTCATAGGTGGAAAGGACTTGCCTCGTCTCAGATGAGACTTTGGACTATGGACTTTTGAGTTAATGCTGAAATGAGTTAATACTTTGGGAGACTGTTGGGAAGGCATGATTGGTTTTGAAATGTGAGGATATGCGTTTGGAAGGGCCAGGGGCAGAATGATATGATTTGGCTGTGTCCTCACCCAAATCTCAACTTGAATTGTATCTCCCAGAATTCCCACATGTTACGGGAGGAACCCAGGGAGAGGTCATTGAATCATGGTGGCCAGTCTTTCCCATGCTATTTTCATGATAGTGAATAAGTCTCAAGAGATCTAATGGGTTTATCAGGGATTTCTGCTTTTGCTTTTTCCTCATTTTTCTCTTGCTGCTGCCACGTAAGAAGTGCCTGATTGACTGAGCACAGTGGCTCACACCTGTAATCCCAGCACTTTGGGAGGCTGAAGTGGTTGGATCACCTGAGGTCAGGAGTTCGAGACCAGCCTGGCCAACATGGTGAAACCCCATCTCTAATAAAAAAAAAAAAATACAAAAAATTAGCCAGGCATGGTGGCATGTGCCTGTAATCCCAGCTACTTGGGAGGCTGAGACAGAAGGATCACTTGAACCTTGAAGGCAGAGGTTTCAGTGAGTTGAGATCACGCCATTGCACTCTAGCCCAGGTGACAGAATGAGACTCTGTCTTAAAAAAAAAAAAAAAAAAAAAGGGCCTTTTGCCTCACACCATGATTCTAAGGCCTCTCCAGCCATGTGGAACTGTAAGTCCAATTAAACCTCTTTTTCTTCCCAGTCTCAGGTATGTCTTTATCAGCAGCATGGAAACGGACTAATACATAAAGGATAGACCAGATGTTAGGTCACAAAACAAGTCTTAAAACATTCAAAATAACTGAAATAATATCAAGCATCTTCTATGACCACAATGGAATAAAACTAGAAATTAATAACAAGAGGAATTTAAGAAACTATACAAGTACATGGAAATTAAACATTATGTTTCTGAATGACTAGTGGGTTAATGAAGAAATTAGACAGGAAATTTTAAAAATGTAAACAAATCATAATGGAAACACAACATACCAACATCTGTGTAATACAACAAAAGCAGTACTAAGAAGGAAGTTTATAGCTATAGGTCTACATCAAAAATGAGGAAAAACTTCAAGTAACCAACCTAATAATGCGTCTTAAAGAACTAGAAATGCAAGAGCAAACTGAACCCCAAATTAGAATAAAAGAAATATTATAATAAAGATCAGAGCAGAAATAAATGAAATTGAAATACAAAAGATAAAACAAAAAGCTGATTTTTGAAAAGTTAAACACAATTGACAAAAGTTTACCCAGACTAACTAGAAAAAAGGGATGTAGGGGAGAGAAGATCCAAATAAAATCAGAAATAAAGAAGGAAACATTACAACAGATACTGCAGAAATTCAAACGATTATTAGTGGCTACTATGAGCAAATATGTGCCAATAAATTGGAAAATCTAGAAGAAATGAACAAATTCTTAGATACATACAATCTATGAAGATTGAACCTGGAAGAAATCCAGAATCTGAACAGACCAATAACAAGTAATGAGATCAAAGCCATAATAAAAAATCTCCCAGTAAAGAAAAGCCCAGGACCTGAGGTCTTCACTGCTGAATTCTACTTAACATTTTAAAAAGCTCAAATAGCAATTCTACTCAAACTGTTTCAACAAATAGAGGAGAAAGAATACTTCCAAACTTATTCTATGAGGCCAGTAATATTCTCATTTCAAAACCAGACAAAGATATATCAAATAAAGAAAACTACAGACCAATATCACTGATGAATATTGATGAAAAAATCCTCAACAAAATACTAGAAAACAGAATTCAAAAATACATTAGATTATTCAACATGACCTAGTGGGATTTATCCCTGGGATGCAAGGATAATTCAACATACACAAATCAATCAATGTGATATGTCATATCAATAGAATGAAGGATAAAAATCATATGATCATTTGAACTAATGCTAAAATGCATTTGATATAATTCAACATCTCTTCATGGTAAAAACCCTCAAAAGCCTGGGGATAGAAGAAACATACCTCAACATAATAAAATCCATATATGATGGACACACAGCTAGTATCAAACTGAATGGGGAAAACTGAAATTCTTTTCTGTAAGATCTGAAACATGACAAGGAAGTCCACTGTCATCACTGTTACTCAACATAGTACTAGAAGTTCTAGTTTGAGCAATCAGGCAAGAGAAAGATTTTAAAGGCATCCAAATTGGAAATAAATAAGTCAAATTATCCTTGTTTGCAGATAATATGATCTTATAGTTGAAAAAAATCTAAAGACTCCACAAGAAAACTATTAAAACTGATCAACAAATTCAGTAAATTTTCAGGATACAAAATCAACCTACAAAAATTAGTAGCATTTCTATATGCCAACAGTGAACAATGTGAAAAAGAAATTTAAAAAGTAATCTCATTTACAATAGCCACACACAAAATTAAATACCTAGGAATTAACCAAAGAAGTGAAAGACCTCTATAATGAAAACTATAAGACATGAATGAAAGAAACTGAAGAAGAAACAAATTTGAAAAAATATTTTATGTTCATAAATTGGAGGAATTATTATTGTTAAAATGTCCATACTACCTAAAGCAATCTACAGATTCAATGCAATCTCTGCAATGCAAGTCAATGAAAAATGCCAATGACATTCTTCACAGAAATAGAAAAAAAGCAATTATAAAATTTATATGGAATCAAAAAAGACCCAGAATAGTCAAAGCTGTCCTAAACGTAAAGAACAAAACTGGAGGAATCACATTATCGGACTTCAAATTATACTACAGAGCTAGAGTAACTATAGTAACCAAAACAGCGCAGTATGGCAAGGAAAGAGAAACATAGACCAATGGAACAGAATAGAGAACCTGGAAACAAACCCACACAACAGTGGACTCATTTTTGAAAAAGGTGCTAAGAACATAGAGAAAAGACAGTCTCTTCAATGAATGGTGGTAGGAAAACTGGATATCCATATGCAGAAGAATGAAACTACACTCTTATCTCTCACCATATATAAAAATCAAATCAAAAT
>NW_012102299.1:3523187-3536746 GCF_000951045.1 Mandrillus leucophaeus | reverse complement strand
AAAAGGGATGTAGGGGAGAGAAGATCCAAATAAAATCAGAAATAAAGAAGGAAACATTACAACAGATACTGCAGAAATTCAAACGATTATTAGTGGCTACTATGAGCAAATATGTGCCAATAAATTGGAAAATCTAGAAGAAATGAACAAATTCTTAGATACATACAATCTATGAAGATTGAACCTGGAAGAAATCCAGAATCTGAACAGACCAATAACAAGTAATGAGATCAAAGCCATAATAAAAAATCTCCCAGTAAAGAAAAGCCCAGGACCTGAGGTCTTCACTGCTGAATTCTACTTAACATTTTAAAAAGCTCAAATAGCAATTCTACTCAAACTGTTTCAACAAATAGAGGAGAAAGAATACTTCCAAACTTATTCTATGAGGCCAGTAATATTCTCATTTCAAAACCAGACAAAGATATATCAAATAAAGAAAACTACAGACCAATATCACTGATGAATATTGATGAAAAAATCCTCAACAAAATACTAGAAAACAGAATTCAAAAATACATTAGATTATTCAACATGACCTAGTGGGATTTATCCCTGGGATGCAAGGATAATTCAACATACACAAATCAATCAATGTGATATGTCATATCAATAGAATGAAGGATAAAAATCATATGATCATTTGAACTAATGCTAAAATGCATTTGATATAATTCAACATCTCTTCATGGTAAAAACCCTCAAAAGCCTGGGGATAGAAGAAACATACCTCAACATAATAAAATCCATATATGATGGACACACAGCTAGTATCAAACTGAATGGGGAAAACTGAAATTCTTTTCTGTAAGATCTGAAACATGACAAGGAAGTCCACTGTCATCACTGTTACTCAACATAGTACTAGAAGTTCTAGTTTGAGCAATCAGGCAAGAGAAAGATTTTAAAGGCATCCAAATTGGAAATAAATAAGTCAAATTATCCTTGTTTGCAGATAATATGATCTTATAGTTGAAAAAAATCTAAAGACTCCACAAGAAAACTATTAAAACTGATCAACAAATTCAGTAAATTTTCAGGATACAAAATCAACCTACAAAAATTAGTAGCATTTCTATATGCCAACAGTGAACAATGTGAAAAAGAAATTTAAAAAGTAATCTCATTTACAATAGCCACACACAAAATTAAATACCTAGGAATTAACCAAAGAAGTGAAAGACCTCTATAATGAAAACTATAAGACATGAATGAAAGAAACTGAAGAAGAAACAAATTTGAAAAAATATTTTATGTTCATAAATTGGAGGAATTATTATTGTTAAAATGTCCATACTACCTAAAGCAATCTACAGATTCAATGCAATCTCTGCAATGCAAGTCAATGAAAAATGCCAATGACATTCTTCACAGAAATAGAAAAAAAGCAATTATAAAATTTATATGGAATCAAAAAAGACCCAGAATAGTCAAAGCTGTCCTAAACGTAAAGAACAAAACTGGAGGAATCACATTATCGGACTTCAAATTATACTACAGAGCTAGAGTAACTATAGTAACCAAAACAGCGCAGTATGGCAAGGAAAGAGAAACATAGACCAATGGAACAGAATAGAGAACCTGGAAACAAACCCACACAACAGTGGACTCATTTTTGAAAAAGGTGCTAAGAACATAGAGAAAAGACAGTCTCTTCAATGAATGGTGGTAGGAAAACTGGATATCCATATGCAGAAGAATGAAACTACACTCTTATCTCTCACCATATATAAAAATCAAATCAAAATGAATGAAAGATTTAAATCTGAGACCTCAAATTATGAAACTACTACTACAAAAAAACACTTGGAAAAATCTCTAGGACATTGGTCTGGGCAAAAATTTCTTGAGCAATACCCCACAAAAACAGGCAACCAAAGAACAAATGAACAAATGGGATCATATCAATTTAAAAAGCTCCTGCACAGCAAAGGATACAATCAACAAAGTGAAGAGACAACCTACAGAATGGGAAACAACATTTGCAAACGATGCATCTGACAAGGGATTAATAACAAGAATATATAAGGAGCTCAAACAGCTCTATAAGAAAAAATCTAATCATCGTATCAAAAGATTTGAATAGACATTTCTCAAAAGAAGACATATAAATATCAAACAGGCATATGGAAAAGTGTTCAACATGGCTGATCATCAGATAAGTGCAAATCAAAGCTACAATGAGATATCATCTCACTCCAGATAAAGTGACTTACATCAAAAAGATAGGCAATAATAAATGCTGGCATGAATGAGGGGAAAAAGAAACCCTTGCACATGGTTGGTGGGAACGTAAATTTGTATAACCGCTATGGAGAATGGCTTGGAGGTTCCTCAAAAAACTAAATATTGAGCTGCAATCCCACTGCTGGGTACATACCCGAAAGAAAGGAAATCAGTTTATCGAAGAGATATCTGCACTCCTATGTTTGCTGTAGTACTGTTTACAATAGCTGAGATTTGGAAGCAATCTAAGTGTCCATCAACAGAAGAATGGATTAAAATGTGGTACATTTACACAGTGGAGTGCTGTTTAGCCATAGAAATTAGATGTAGTCATTTGCAACAACATGGATGGAACTGGACGTCATTATGTAAAGTGAAGTAAACCAGACATAGAAATACAAACAACACATGTTCTTATTTAATTGTGGGATCTGAAAATCAAAATTATTGAACTCATGGACATAGAGAGTAGAAGCGTGGTTGCCAGAGGCTGGAAAGGGTTGTGGAGGGTTGTGAGGAGGTGGTGATGGTTACTGGGTAAAAACATGTAGAAAGAATGAATAAGACCTACTATTTGATAACACAACAGGGTGACTACAATCAATAACAATTTCACTGTACATTTTCAAATAATTTAGTGTAATTGAATTTTTTTCAACTCAGTGGTTAAATGCTTGAACAGATGATACCCCTTTCCCCATGATGTGGTTATTTCACATTGCATACCTGTATCAAAACATGTCATGTACCCCATAAATATATACACATACTACATACTCTCAAAAATTAAAAAAAATTTGAAAACTGTATTAAGGATTTAAATTCACATTTCTGCTGTCAGATACTCTCCTCTCTCTCTCTCTCTCTCTATCTCTCTCTCTCTCTCTCTCTATCTATCTATCTATCTCTCCCTCTCTTCCTCCGTCCCTTCTTAGAAAATTGCAGGTCATCCATGGATTGCAGTGCAATATTTTACATATTTTAAGGGAATATAGATACCACACAAATTACAAAAGCTAAATTGTTACATTGGATCTAATTAATTCATAAATTGAACTGTTACATGTTTTTGTAGCCTGGAGTGCTCTGAGGAAATCATTGGTACATTAAGAGCTTTTGAACCAAGGAAGTTTGGAAACTTCTGATACATATCTCACTGTGAAGAGAGAGGCAGTTGGTACTGATGGCTGAATGGTGGGAAAGGTACATGTGTTATGATTATATTGGTGTAAACCACAGAAACTACAATAAATAATAAAGGCTAAAAGAAATAGGAGTTGTTTTTCTTAAGAATCAAGAAGTTCAGGATAAGGAGTTCATGACTAAAATGTCATCAAGGACCTAGGCTGTCTTGATCTGCTATAAGTAGTGTGCGACTTTCAATGTCGTGATCCCAGCCTGGTTGCTGCACTCCCAGCAATGCGTCTATTATCTAGGAAGGAAGCAAAGCAGCTAGAGGTGAACTGACAAACACATTCTAACAGTGTAGTCTGAATTTAAAAACAAACAAACAAACAAACAAAAAAACTCCCTTAGAAACTAACCTAGAAACTTCTCTTGGATCTTATATGATCCAGAAGAGAGTTATGTGGTAATGCTTAATTTCAAGGGAGGAAGAGAAATTAATTTTTGTTTTCTAGACTTTAGAATAGAGGAAGTCAGTTGGGAAGCAGGCTATGAATGACTTTTGAGCACAAGTAAACATAGGAAACATCAGTATTTTAATATTTCAATATTATTTCACAAAAGAGCATATTGTCTATAAATGTGCTACCATCCTGTTTGTAAGTTAGCTGCTTTGGTGTAGCACAGAACTAAGTTATGAAATGTTAAACATTGCTTTTTTGGGGAAGAAAATATCTAGTTTGAGTACTAAATGAAATAAATCTTTACCATTATGTGAAGGTTCTGTATTTTGTGGTTATATCTTATGCCATCCTATAAAATCCTAATGATTTCTCATAATTTACTGTGGTAAAAATTATCTGTTTGGTGGACTTTCAATTTTTTGAGCACTTACCTACACATTGCATGAATAATGTCATATTCAACCAGGCAGCCTTCCCAATCGCACCTCATGTAAGTTATTGTACAGTAATCAAACATCCGGATACAGAAGATTAGAAGATGTTGATGGAAACTTGACTATGACTGACATTGAATTCATAGGTGGGGTTGGCTTTGCCAGTTTTGAGAAAACTGCTGAATGTATGAATTTTTGACAGCTTCAGAATTTTGTGGCTAAATTAATAGTGAATAACTAACATGTTATGAACATGCCACATTTTGTAAGTAGACATAAACACTTAATTCATTCTTTGGACATTAGACGATACCAAGAAGTGAATTTAAGTCATGGTTTACATTTTATGTACTAAACTTAATGTCCAGCATTTTACAGGGCATGTATTATTTTGTTAGCTGAATTTCCTTTTAAATAACTTAGAATAAAAAGTACATAGGATGTATTGTGTGCTAGCAGCCTGTGGTTGAATAGATCTGTTTTACATTTGTTTCTAGTAGAAGAGTATACACAACATCTACCTTTTCATATTTTTGTGGTTCATTTTTGTTTAAAAAACATTAGTTCAAGTCTTACAGAAATCACAGACAAAAATGGAAGCCACTTAATGCTGATGTGGGTGAGTGCTCTTCTACTCACATCTAGAAATTATTGATAATATCTTACAAACTCTTTTTAACATAAAGCTGAGTTCAATCATAAAATGTAAAGTTTTCAGAATCAGGAACTAAAGACAAAATTCAAAATCATGAGCTTACACAGCAGTGACCCATGAGATACTCCACTTCAGCTGACATTCGAGTGCTTATGGTGGGAAGAAGGCAGGGGCTTGGAGTTTTTCAAAATGAAAGAGTCGAAACTGGACCCACTTCAAGTAATTTTTTAAAAGTGTTTAGCTATTTAAATCAGTAAAAAGTGTTTACTGTAAACATAATAGTATTTAGCTCAACAGTTAACATAATTGTGACTAATTAAAATAGTAAATTTAATGTTCGGTTAGTTTTAAATATATGAAGAATTAAAATGATGGCATATAATGTGGAAAGAAGAAATAGAAATAAAGGTTTCTGAAGTCCCCGTTACATTTGGAAAAAGTTAAAAGCATCTGTTAAAATTAGACTTTAAGAAATTAAGAATGTATGCTGTACTTGCTAGGAAAAACCCTAAAATAAGAAGGCTACAAGATGTAATTTCTTGTCAAAAGGAGTGGAAATCATTTTAAAATATGTAAAAGATTCAGAAAAGACAAAAAATAGACTAAATTGAGTACTGATAAGGTGGACACTAGGGTAATGCTATATTTAAATAAAAATGTGTCAATAATTTTATTACATGCAAATTACTGATTTCCAAATTCTAACTGTGGTATAAATAATTATTATGGAGCTTTAAAAACCCACTTTTAGCTGTGCAAACATGGGGAGTTAATTTAAAGGTTAAAGAACTCAATATCAGCTTTTTCATCTGATCTCGTCTTTAAAATGCATGATTGCTGTATCAAACAAAATTAATAATTAAACATAACTGCATATATTAAAGCTCCCATTACAATGCTTTACATATACACATTTAAAAATTGTCACTGAATAATGGAATCAAAGGCTGGAAAGTAGCATCCATATTGTGCCACTTGATCTGTAGTTTCTCAGAGCTTTTTGCTGCCAAGTAATGGCAGGTTATCCTCTTAATCAGGGTTCAGAGTTGAGCATGTGAGAACATCTTTTATGTGATTTGAGGATTTGTACCTATGTGTAGTGCTCTACCTCATTTTAATCAGGGTATTTCAAAGATGTTTCTTCTCCCTTTGGTACCATAGAGTTAATCATGGTACGTATAGTTTTGCACAGTATTGTTCATAAGGTTGTTGTTACTTTTAAAAACTGTAATCTTTTTGTTAACAGTAAGCCTAATTTGAGTGAGAATGACAGCTCTCATGCTACATAAATAGAAGAAAAATATTAGGCAGAGCACAAGAAATACAACTTCAGTCCTAAGCATTACTGTCTTACATTATCTGCACAGCGGTCTTGAGCAAAGAAAAAAATTGTTTTTACATTTTTAAATGGCTTGAATGGGGATCACTGACTAGGCTGATATAAAGACTTGGTTTGATCTTGACATTACATAGAATTTTCTAGTGACTCAAGCTGCGAGACAATAGAAGGGGCTGCGTTAGTATTTCATAATTTCTTTTGCCAGTGGACTCTGCTCAAGTATAATCTGGCACGTTTTTAAGAGGAGATGGGAGGAAATATCAGCCAACTAGAGTCACTGCTTTTTAGCCTGTGATATTCAGCAATATCATTCTCCCGTCTTTTCACGGACAGTTTCGCTGTATAGTTTTGGGTATTTAAAACAGAAACAAATATTTCAAGTTGATTGGATTCTAATGAAGTTAACATTATTTCAGTAATTACTATCAGCCAGAAGCCACATTGTAGGAGCTTTTATGTTTATTGTTTTTTATTTTTATTTATTTATGTATGTTTTTGAGATGGAGTCTTGCTCTGTCACCCAGGCTGGAGTGCAGTGGCACCATCTAGGCTCACCGCAACCTCCACCTCCTGGGTTCAAGTGATTCTCTTCCTCAGCCTCCCGAGTAGCTGGGATTATAGGTGTGCGCCACCACACCCGGCTAATTTGTATATTTGTAGTAGAGATGGGGTTTCACCATGTTGGCCAGGCTGGTCTCAAACGCCTCGACTCCATGATCTGCCTGCCTCAGCCTCCCAAAATGCAGGGATTACAGGCATGAGCCACCATGCCTGGCTAATTTGTGTATTTTTAGTAGAGATGGGGTTTCCCCATATTGGCCAGGCTGGTCTCAAACTCCTGACCTCAGGTGATCAGCCTGCCTTGGCTTCCCAAAGTTCTGGGATTACAGGCGTGAGCCACCAGGCCCAGCCTTTTACATTTATTTATTTAACATTTATAATAACTCAAAAGATATTATTTTCACAATTTTATGATAACTCAATGACTGCAAACATGTTCATGATATAATGTTGAATAAAATAATAGGAAATATTAGGTATGCTATGTTTCCAATTATGGAAACCAGTGATTCATCACATCTACTCATCTGTGTGTCCACACTACATACACATACACAATCACCACACACAGAACAGTTGTCAAAATTATCCACACTAGGCCGGGCGCGGTGGCTCAAGCCTGTAATCCCAGCACTTTGGGAGGCCGAGACGGGTGGATCACGAGGTCAGGAGATCGAGACCATCCTGGCTAACATGGTGAAATCCCGTCTCCACTAAAAACTACAAAAAACTAGCCGGGTGAGGTGGCGGGCGCCTGTAATCCCAGCTACTCGGGAGGCTGAGGCAGGAGAATGGCGTGAACCCGGGAGGCGGAGCTTGCAGTGAGCTGAGATCTGGCCACTGCACTCCAGCCTGGGCGACAGCGCGAGACTCCGTCTCAAAAAAAAAAAAAAAAAATTATCCACACTAATATGACCACTGTGGCTATCTCTAGTTTCTGGATTATGACGGCTTTTTAAATTCTTTCTTGGATTCTTCTGATTTTCTGCATCATCTACAATGACAAGAATTATTTTCATAATTAGAAAACAGCTACTAGATTAATGTTTATGTAACTATTTAGAAAAATATATACTTAAGATGACAAAGAAAGTAACCGGCAGAATTCAGCAATGTTTCTTAATGTAGTAGTTGAAGGGAGGGAGTTCACTCTTACCTAAAGTTCAGAATTTTGAGTTGTTTTTCGTCCCATTATTTTTTTTTTCTAGGCAAGTTTCGCTGCCATTGCTAGAGGGCAGGAGAAAGAATGGCCCATTTGTTTAGTGATGACAAATAGCAGCTTTGGTCCTTACCTGGGAGGCTGTGTTAACCTGGGCCTGCCTTTTGTGTGTGCCCATGGGTAGCAAGTAGGAATTCAGTGTGGTAGCTGGAACCTGGCTGGGCTCCAATTTGGCGTGTGTCTAACATTGTTTGGGGAACACTTTGTGCCTGTTGAGGCGCAGTCCTCTCTCAGCGACTAGAGTTAAAAAAACAAAAGCTCCTGGTGCCAAGGCTACCAGCCTTCTCTATAAATCACTTATTCTTTCTTCCTGTCTCTTCAAGGGTAGTTTGACCTTAGCTCAGTGCTTGTATAGGCACAACTCATCAATTTTTTACTGACACATTAAAAGACCAAGTGGAAATGGCTTCCCTGATTCCTGAAACAGTGTCAGTCTTATATGTGAGTACTTTCAGACCTACAGGTGACTAGTACCTCCAAGAATATGTGTGTGCACATGTACATGTTTGTGTGTATGTATTTACCACTCTGTGTACATTGCCAGTAATCTAAATGTATATAAGAATTCATTTTACTTTTTGTTGTTCTAGGAAATCAGAGTTTCAACAATAGCCAATTCAATCCTGTCTATATCTCTGAATACCGGGATGAAATTCTGAAACAAAGAGAAAGAAGGATAATAGGACTTTTGTTTCTAATTTTTATTTTTAGTGGAGAAAGTCATTAGTGATTATATAGCTTTACTTATACACTTATAGAGGTAAAAATGAAGATCAGAGAATAAAAGAAGCACTCGAGGTCACAGAGCTCATTCACTGCAGAATACACTAACGCCTTAATCTCTTAAGTCTAACTGAGTACTCTTTACACCAAATTTTTCAGGGATGGTTATCTTGGTATAACGAAGCACTTGCACAATGTGATTATATAATCCATCATTATTATAATGATAACTTCCTTTGGAAAAATGACTGCAACCATTAAAGAGATTACCTTATGGAGTAAGATTGCTGGTGATTTTATTACTTTTGCTGTTATCTGAATTTTCTAAAATTTCTGTAGAAATATTTGTTACCTTAGTGACAATATACATTTTGGCATATATATCAGCCTTCATTTTCTGAGTGTTTTGCTGGGTGCTTCACATGGATCAGTTTTGTTACTTAATTTTTATAAGCCATCTCAAATATAGGTTCTTGTAACTGTGTGTTGAACATAACAGAATGCAAAGGTAACATGGCCAAAAGGTTGCTCTCAAAATGAACCCTTTCTACTCCCAGAATTCTTCTTGCGTTGTCTGCTTGACTTCAAGTGCTATGTTCTCCTAGTAACAACAGGTGATTCTGGAGAGGGCTCAAACTTTAATGCTTTTCTAAGAAGCCACATTAAAATACGAAGAGGAAAGTTTCTATTCTGAATGGGTCTAGATTGCTCTCAGGTCACTGACCAGGAACATTTACCCCACAGAGTCAGCAGACAGGCAGCTGTTCTGGTTGTTGTTTAAATCTGTACAAATAAAGACTTAAAATGATCAATTATATCTGTGCCCATTAAATACTAAACATGAAAGTCTTCAGAATGAATAGTTGAAGCAGAGGAATTTGGTGGGACGTTTTATGTCTCCTTTTATTTATTAAGATGCCCCCACCCTTTTTGGCTTGCTGTCTAACACAGGACTCAAAGTTGCAATTTAAATAATAGACATCAACTTTGCTTTGAGGGCCCACCCCCCCAGCTTGCAACCAGTGTTAATAACTAACCATGAAGACTAAGTATCACTCACACAGATCTTCAGAAATGACTGTCTCTGTTTCGTCCAGGACAGGAAGGAACACGACTCCCTGTGTTTGGCCCTGCTCCAGCTCATACTTTGCAACGATGACTTTTGTGTCCATTGTTGGATGTGCCTTACATGTTTCTCATGAGTTAAAATCCCAAAACTCTTCTTGAATGCCTTTCTGGAGCAGAATAAGATTTAAGAAACCTACAGGTAGGAGGCTTCTCTTGTAGAATTTGCAGCTCTGGGCTTCAGGATGCTCAAACCTGAATGCACATAGAAGTTGCCAGCGTGTCTGTTGGCCTGCTGCTTGTCTCCTATAGTTTTTGGGTCTAGAAACAGATATGGCTGTAGTCATTGAAAAATCAAAAACGCTGTCCAGCGACACATGAGATAATTTGCTAAGCCCTATACTCTGACCCTGTGTCTCCTCACTTTGGAGCCAGGTCAGTGAGTGTTGTCTCATGTACTCTTCTAGGAACTCAGAGTTATCCCCTGAGTGGGGAAGGCTGCTGACCATCGCTAGAATCTTCCCTGGACCTGCTCCCTGACAAATCCGCATGCTCTCTGGATTTTGAGTGGCTTGCAAAGCTCGATAAAATTCTACCTCTGTCCCCAAAGACTTCAAGTGTAATGTTAGAGTTAGCAGCCACTGTTATCATCACTGTCAGGAGTCAGAGGTGATAAGAGCTGTTTATGGTTCAGAACCAGATTTATGGATCCACAAACTCTCTGGGGTAGCCTAGAAAAAGTAAGAGAATACTTCTCGCCGTTGATATGCAGCCGAAATCTCCAGTCCTTTATTTACTGAGGAGGGTGGCTATTTTTGAACACTAACAGCATGACTCTGGCTTTGCTGCCTATTATGAGAGTTCCATTTTCTACCTGGGCCCAGACACCTGATTATTGCTTGATCATCACCTAGGTTATCTCCTCTTTGACCTCCATAAAAACAAACCTTTATGTGGGTGGTTAGCATTTGGCTGTCTCTGGACCCTCTTTTTAGCCTACTACTCTTTTTCTATTGCATGTAAGTGGCTTATCCTTCATGTCTGCTTCTCTTGCATGGACATCCAAGTAACTATCTCTCTGTTTCACCCCCGGTGGAACAAACATGAAAATTCATGTTTGTGATCTGTATTTGTAAGTCAGAGAGTAGCTTTGTTACCATCAAATGCTATATTTTTATGATATTGATATTCTATAATCAGAATCATTCTTTGGAGCACAGATCAAAGAGAAAACAGAAAGCCACACAGTTCCCAGTACTGTAATAACAAAACAAAATAAACAAGCAACACACGCAGTGGGAGTTTCATATAGTAGGGTACCTGTTCAGTATCAATGTGATATCATGAGTACATTTTTGTTGTTTCTATTTTGGTCATCAATTTTCTTATCTATAAAAAAGGCAATTGCACTCATTGTTCTCAGGAGTCTTTCTGAACACAACTCACCTAAAGCCCCCTTTTAAAAACACCAAACTGTATATTAACAGCCAACCTTAAATGAGAAGATGGGCAGGAAAGCCGAGTGTGTAACTGTGGCTTGGAAGATGGGATAAGGAGCTGCCTCAAACTGTCCTGTGCTTCTTGTCTGTATCAGCTTTGGGTGAGTGCAGAAGAGACTGACTGACTATGAACACTCACATAGATGTTTTGACTGCTTGGTGGTGAGCACACCTCTTTTAGGTAGGATAGGCTCTTTCTCTGAGTCACTGACCAGCCCTGGTTGCCTGTAATCATCAGAGGAATAAGAATATTATCCATGGAAAAAGGGATTATTGTTTTTTCCCAGGATCAGAGAGCCTTGTAGATAGTCTTTTAATTCCATTTTTCTCAACCCAAGAAGGTATCACACTTGTAATCCCCGCCTGCAACACTGCTCAGATTGAATTGTCTTGAAAAGTGCCATCTAATTTTAGTAGCTAACCATGACTACTAGTGACACTTGTATGCGATTAGCCCTTCACTGATGTTTTCCCATTCATTATCTCACTTTATTCTCAGAATAGCACACCAAGGCACGTACAAGAGATATGATGATTTAATTGATAAGGAAACTGAGACTCACAGAAGTAAAGTAAAGGCACTTGTCTGAGTCACACAACTAAAATCCGGATTTTCTGACTCCAAATGGTGATTTTTCTTCACAATCTCAAATATGGAGATATTTTATATTCTTCTTGATGTCACAGTGCCATCTGTATTCAATAGCTGTTGACCATATATTGTAAATTCAGATATTATAGTCCATTACTTGACTCTAATAGTACACGCAAAAGCAAGTATGTCATCCTGGCGTTCCTCTTTATAATACAAAGTCACTCAGGTGCATCTCTAATAAACGGGATGGTTTCTCGCGGTGGCTTTTGCTGGACTTTCCTAATACCATCCAGTCAGGGGAAAGGTACCCTGGGCGAGGACTAAACCTGAGCTTCCATTGGAAACAAGCCTAAATCTTTGTGCACGTCCGCTATTGATTCCTAATTATCGCCAGGAGATGGCGCTGTACATTAGTAAACATCCGGCTTATAAAAGTTCACGGTTTCCGGGAAAGAATCACTGGGGAAATGGTAAATGAGACAAATGTTTGTGAGAGAAAAAATATTGAACAGCTGACGCAGGACAAAGGCACATTTGTGGGATTTAGAAGATGGAGTATAAAATTGTGACTTAATTTTTTAATAAGGCATGTAAAACAATTATTTCACTGTTACTTTTTAGAATATTGTTGGTGAGTCAAATCAAACAGAAATTGTTCTGTTCAACGCAATGGATAGGTGCTCAGTAATACAGGGGAATGTTTGCACTCTGTTGACATCAACCTAGCTCTAGAAATGTTAAATGATTATCCAGTTATTTCCCAATCCGACAGTTCTTTCTTCTTTGTCCAAACTGCTTACTCCAAGCTGTTTCAGGTATGAAAGCAACCTTTGTCTCTTATGATCATCCTCCTTGTGGTTATTTTTATATGTAAAAAATTTTAGGCTCATAGCCTTTTTATGAATTTAAGAAAAAAAATTGGTCTTTTTATGTTACTGTTTCAATGAGAATGAAGGGTTTTCACATCTTACAGACTTAGAGCCCCTCGATTTCATCAAGGTCTTGCAGTCTGAGGGTCTAGCAGTGTTGTAGTTTCAGTTTCAGATATACATCTAAGATTTTTTATTTTTGAGATCTCATAATCTTGCAGTATTTATTCGTTGTTACTTAAAAGAAAGTCTCGAACAAGTGGCCAAGAAATTTAAAAGAAAGTTAAAACGAGTCTAATTAAAGCTGAAATTACTGAAAATTCTGATAACATCAAAATTTTAGCATTTTAGTGGCCCAAATATTTGGGGGCTGAGCCAAAAAGAAAAGAGACAACTACTTTGATTCCTAGTGATTGCATTCTAAGACCTGCCAGATAGATTAAAGTCGCCACATCTCTACAAACATTTCAAATTCTGCTTGAAGCAACAAACTGATCAGTCCTTTACTCTAGCTACCTAATAGAGGAAAACAGAGGAAAGTGGATCACTTCTTAGAGAAAAAGAAACAAATAAAACTATATATATATAAATATATGCAGTATATATATTTTATGCATAATATATAATATATGTATAACCATATATAGATATAACCATCACAAAAAGTACTACCAGTATTGTTTTGTATATATCAATGTATCACATATCATATTAAACAAAGCAAATAATAGAAAAAGTAAGTTGGAGACTGAGGTAAGAGAGTGAGCCATGGTTGAAAATAAAAT
>NW_012102299.1:3518079-3523137 GCF_000951045.1 Mandrillus leucophaeus | reverse complement strand
TAGTATATACCATATATGCAGTGTAGTATATATATTACATATACTATATATACCATAGTATATATATTACATATACTATATATACTATAGTATAGATACTACATATACTATAATAATATAGTGTATATGCTACATATACTATATATAATATAGTATATATAATACAGTATGTTATATATAATACATATATATATTCTTCATATGTATACTACATATATGTATTACTTTAGTCTTTCCTTTTATACACTATATTAGCATAAAAATGAGAATTATAAAACATGAATGAGTAAGAGAATATGACCTATGGCAAGAAAATATTCAGTAAATAAAAAGATATTTAACAACCAAGCGTTTGAATTATTAGACAAGAACTTTGAAACAATCATATAAATATATTAAAGAATTTACAGGAAAGGACAGATATGATGAGTGAAAAAATAGGACATTTCAGGAGAAACTTGAAAGCAACTACAAAAAATAGAAAATCTAGAGCTAATAAATATAGTATCAGAAATAAAATTACTGAATGTGATTAAAAGCAGATTAGACATAACAGAAGAATGTATCGTGAACTTTCTATTTGTTGAGTCAATAGAAATCATCGAGTATAAAGCACCCAGAGAAAGAAAATATAGAAGAAAAGGGACAAAGTCTCAAAGACTTCTGAGAAACTATAAATCAGTCAAGCATATGTATAAATGGAGGGTTGTAAGGACAGAAAAGAAGACACTGAACAAAGCAACATTTGAAGAAATAATGGATACAAGTTTTCAAATGTGATTCTTGAAAACACAATTTATAGATTCCAGACGCTCCAAAGACAAACTCCAAAGACAGTGAGTGCAACAAACAGAAAAAGCTATACTTAAGAATTTCCTAGGAAAGCTGTTGCAAACTAAATGTGAAAATAATACAGTCATGCATCACTTAACCATGGAGATACATTCTGAGAGATGTGTTGTTAGGTGATTTTGTCGTCATGCGGAACTCACAGAGTGTACTTACACAAACCTAGATGGTATGTCTACTATGCACCTAGGCTATATGGTGTAGCCTATTGTTCCTAGGCTGCAAACCTGTACAGCATGTTACTGAACTGAATACTGTAGGCATTTGTAACATAATGGCAATTATTTGTGTCTCTACGCATATTTAAACATGTAAAAGATACAGTAAAATACAGTGTAAAAGGTTAAAACACAGTACACTGAATAGGGCCCTTGCCATGAATGGAGCTTGCAGAACTGGAAGTTGCTCTGGGTGAGTCGGTGAGTCAGTAGTAAGTAAGTGTGAAAGCATAGGACATTACTGCACACAACTGTAGATTCATAAACACTGTACACTTAAGCCACACTAAATTTATTATAAATGGTTTTCTTTTTTCAATAATAAATTAACCTGAACTCACTATAGCTGTTTTACATTATACACTTTTTAGTTTTTTTTAACTGTTTTGTAATAACACTGAGTTTAAAAAACAAACACATTGTATAGCTATATATAAATATTTTCTTTCTTTATATCCTTACTCTTTGTTTGTTTCTACTTTTAAATTTTCTTTTTTAAAACTTTTTTTTTTGTTCAAAACAAAAAATAAACACATATATTAGTCTAGACCCACACAGGGTCAGGATCATTATACCACTGTCGTCTATCTCCACATCTTGTTACACCAACAGTCTTTAAAGGCAATAACATGAATGAAGTTGTCATCTATGATAACAGTGCCTTCTTCCGGAATATCACCTGAAGAACCTGCCTGAGATTGTTTCACAGGTAACTCTGTCTATGTATCTCTCTCTCTCTCTCTATCTATCTAATTAGAAGGACTACACTCTAAAGTAAAGATAAAACGTGTAGTATGGGCCAGGCGCTGTGGCTCATGCCTGTAACCCCAGCATTTTGGGAGGTAGAGGTGGGTGGATCACGAGGTCAGGAGATCAAGACTATACTGGCTAACAAGGTGAAACCCTGTCTCCACTAAAAATACAAAACATTAGCCTGGCATGGTGGCATGCACCTGTAGTCCCAGCTACTTGGGAGGCTGAGGCAGGAGAATCACTTGAACCTGAGAGATGGAGGTTGCAGTGAGCTGAGATCACCACCGCACTCCAGCCTGGGTGACAGAGTGAGACTCCATTAAAAAGAAAAAAAAAGCATAGTATGATAAATACATAAACTACTACATAGTCACTTATTATCATTTTCAAGTCTTATGTAGCGTACAAAATTGTGTGTGCAATATACCTGGAAGCAGAGTTGTCTTCTTTACCCTAGTGATCCACAAACACAGAAACATAGTATTGTGCTATCATGTTACAATAGCTATGAGTTGGTCAATAAGTGATAAAAATTTTTCACTTCTATTGTAACCTTATGAAACCATCATTTTATATGTGGTTTGTTGTTGACAAAAACATTGTTATATGGCACATGACTATATTTTAAAAGAAACTAGAGAAAAAGAGACATTTATATAGTAGAACAATGATAACAATGACAAAATCTCATTAGAAACAGTGGAGGTTAGAAGGCAATGACAAAAATATATAAAGTGCTGAAAGAAAGAAACTGTCAAACTCAATCTCTATGTACAGAAAAAAGAATTTTATAGATAAAGTTGAGGCATTTCACACAAAGAAAGCCTGAGAGAGGCCGGGCACAGAGGCTCATGCCTGTAATCCCAGCACTTTGGGAGGCTGAGGCGGGCGGATCACGAGGTCAAGAGATTTAGACCATCCTGGCCAACATGGTGAAACCCTGTCTCTGCTAAAAATACAGAAAGTAGCTGGGAGTGGTGGTGCATGCCTGTAGTCCCAGCTACTCGGGAGGCCTAGGCAGGAGAATCACTTGAACCTGGGAGACGGAGGTTGCAGTGAGCCGAGATCATGCCACTGCACTTCAGCCTGGTGACAGAACGAGACTTTGTCTCAGAAAAAAAAAGAAAGAAAGAAAAGAAAACCTGAGAGAATATACTGCAGTAAGACTAACACAGGAACATAAAAGGAAATTCTCCAAGCTGAAGAAAAATTACATCAGATGAAAGCCCATTTCTGTAAAAATATATGAAAATAACCAGAAAGTGTACATATGTAGATAAATACAAAATATCTTTTAACTCTATCTAAACACACACTCACACACTTCTTATAATACCTGTGCTTATACAAAAGTTATTTAGGAGTCTATAACATATAGAATTGAAATACATGTTAACAACAGCACAAAAAATATGAGGGTCAATGAAATTATATTACCGTAGGGGTTTTAAAGTGTTTATGAAATAGTATGACATGATTTGAGGGTAGCAGTGATCAGTTAAAATTTAGAAATATATACCAAAACAAGTCATGATTGACCATACAGAAGACTGGACATGAGGATCTGACATATTCAGAAATACTTTTTTAAAAAAGGGGAAATACTTTTTTAAAATCCAAGATGGTTAAGATGGTAGACTTAAAAGTATATGCTTAAATATAATTAAACTGGTTTAAATATTCAGTGTGAGAGGCAAAGATTGTCAAACCGAATATGGAATCAAGAAGAATAATATGCTGCTTACAGAAATTACGTTTCAAATACAAATGCAGAGGCAGGTTAAAAGGAAAAGTATGAGAGATAATATACCATACATATTCAAACATTTTAAAAGGTGGCATTTCCATATTAATATCAACCAAAATATATTTTAGAACAAGAAGTATTACCAAAATTAAGGAACGGTATTTCAAAGTGATGAAAGAATCAATTCATCAAGAAGACAAAACTGGCAAAACTGAAGAGAAAAATAACCTGTTATCATAATTGAAGATTTGAACATCATTTTTAGTAATTGATAGAATAAGTCTAGAATTAATAGAGCAACAATTTTAATCAACTTAATCCTGCTGAAATGTATATGGAGCTTCATCAAATAATAGTAAAACACATTTATTTTACAGTTAGTCTAGTTATTTTAAAGTGAATACTTGTGCAGTGTAGACAGATAGCCTTCGAAGATGCACACATTCTAGTACCTTGAAACTGTGAATGTGTTATATTACATGGCAAAGAGTTATTAATGTTGTTAATCACTGGAACTTAAAGTTGGGATATTATCCTCTATTATCTGAGTGGGCTCAAATGTAATCACAAATGTTCTTAAAAGTGAAAGAGGGAGACAGAAGATTTAGTGTTAGAAAAGGTGTGACAATAAAAGCAAGATTGAAGTGGTGTAGGGTAAGAACTTAACCTGCTCTTTCTGCCTTTGAAGGGAGAAGGGAGACATGAGCCAAGAAATGTGGGAGCATCAAGGAATAGGAAAAAACAAGGAAATGGATATGCTCCTAGAACCTTCAGAAGGAACTCAGTCAGTTATCTTTTAGAGCTATGAAAAGTAAGGAAAAATACATTATGCATATCCTTTTATTTGTTTTATTTCTAGTACTCTTTGTTTTTGTGTCTATGTGAATATCAAATTTTCTGATTCTATATATCTTCTGTCTGAAGAATTTTCTTCAGCACTTCTTGACAGCATGCCAGGAATCTTGACAATCAATTATCTCAGTTTTGGTTTCACTGAATAGGTCTTTATCCATTTCAAAAGAAATTCGCTTAAAATATAGAATTCTGGGTTGATAATGATTTCCTTTCAGTGCTATTAAGATGACACTCCATTGTCTTCTGATTTGTGTAGCTTCTAATGGTAAGTCTACTGTAATTCTCGTCCTTGTTTCTCTCTATATAATGTGTCTTTCATTCTTTAGTTGTCTTAAAAATATTTTTTCTTTGTCTTTCAGAATTTTGTGTCTGGCCTGTTCAAGTTTATATGAGTTTGTGTGGTGGTTCTACTATTCTTGCAGATCAATTACATATATAGTTTGTTGTTGTTGGTTTTTGTTTTGTTTTGTCGTTGAGACAGGGTCTTGGTCTGTCAACCATGCTGGAGTGAAATTGTGCAAACATAGCTTACTGTAACCTTGCACTCTTGGGCTCAACCAATCCTCTTGCCTCATTCTTCCAGGTAGCTAGGACTACAGGTGCACACTACCATACTTATTTAATTTTTAAAAACAA
>NW_012102299.1:3517394-3518029 GCF_000951045.1 Mandrillus leucophaeus | reverse complement strand
TTCTGAGAAACACAATTTACCCAATCTGACATTATTAGTTTTCTAATCCTGTATTTAAAAATATCCACAAGTGCACAGGCTTAGAATGACATTGTATACACATCTAGATGTGTATAAGAGACAGGCACTCTTGGGCTCAACCAATCCTCTTGCCTCATTCTTCCAGGTAGCTAGGACTACAGGTGCACACTACCATACTTATTTAATTTTTAAAAACAATTTTTGTAGAGAGGGGGTTGAACTCCTGTCCTCAAACAATCCTCCCACATAGGCTTCTCAAAGTGCTGAGATTATAGGCATGAACCACCATGCTCAGCTCAATTACATATATGGTAAAACTTCAGATATTTTCCAAAAATTCTGAGAGGCTCCATCCTGATTTCTATTTAAACAAGTAAACAAAACCAAAAGGTTTTATTTTCCCTCTTTGCTTTTCAACTTGTGTTATTTCTGTTGACTTACCTTAAAGTTCATTGATTCTTTTTGTGACCATGTCAAGTTTACTGATAAGTCCATTGAAGAAATCCATTATGTCTGTTACTGTGTGTTTTACTTACAGCATTTCCATTTTATTATTTCTTTTGTTTTCATCTATCTGCTGAAATTATACATCTGATTGTGCATAGTGCAAACCT
>NW_012102299.1:3507313-3513154 GCF_000951045.1 Mandrillus leucophaeus | reverse complement strand
ACACATCAATATTTATAAGGTGCACATAAAGAATGTCAAAGGAAAGTTTATAGCATTAAATACTTATATTAGAAAGTAAAAAGTATTAAAGCCATGAAATAAGATTGCAACTTAGGTATGTAAAAGTAAGAGTAAATTTGCTTGCTTGATCCTGCTAGTAACAAAATAGAATAATTTTTAAAAATAAAATTTCAAAAGAGTAAAAGAACACCAATCAATAAAAAAATTAATTAAAAAAGCTGAATTTAAAAAAATATTAGTAATATTGATAAGTATCTAGAGAGACTGCTCAAGGGGAAAAAGAAAATATTTACTACTAATAAAGAAATGAAAATAAGACATATCTACAGATCATATAGATATTGAAAATATAAAAATATTATGAAACGTTTACATGTATAAATTTTACAACTTGGAAGCAATAACAGATTTTCTGAGAAACACAATTTACCCAATCTGACATTATTAGTTTTCTAATCCTGTATTTAAAAATATCCACAGGTGCACAGGCTTAGAATGACATTGTCTAACATGTCTGTAGATCACCAGTCCATGCATACCTCAGCTAGGTTCTCTGCTCATAGTCTCACAAGGCTGAAACCAAGGTGTTATCTAGCCTGTGTTCTTATCTGATGCTCAGAGTCCTCTTCCAATTCTTCCAGTTCTGGTAGAATTGAGGATGTTAGGTCCTTGAGGTCATTCAGTATTCCCTGAATCTCTACAACATGAAAATTTGCATTTTTTAAATCAACAGGAGAATCTCTCTTTTCAACAAGAGGCAGAATCTCCCTTTCAATTGTTCCCTGATTAGGCCAGGTCTATCTGCAAGAATCCTGCTTTTGATGAACTCACAGTCATCTGCTTAATAACATAATCGTATGATAAAATGCCATCGTATGGGATTTTACAAGTCCTGGTATATTGTCCTTGAAAGTGGAATGGACATAATAAGATGTTATGAGTAGAAAAGAAAAAGAAAAAGAAAAGAAAAGCTGGGTGTGGTAGCTCACGCCTATAATCCCAGCACTTTGGGAAGTCGAGGCTGGTGGGTCAGTTGAGGTCGGGAGTTCAAGACCAGTCTGGCCAACATGGGGAAACCCCATCTCTACTAAAATAAATAAATAAATAAATATTCTTTTAAAATTTGACTACTCATAACACTTTACACGTTCATCCCACATTCAAGGAGAATATACCAGGCATGCACATTAGAAGGAAGGAATCTTGAAGGCTATCTCAGAATTCCTCCCAGCATACTGACCAATAAAAATATCAAATCTGAATATTTCTGTATTTATTAAATAAATTAAATGCATAGTTTTTAAAAATTCTATTTATACATTTTAAGCTTAGACTCACTGTTTGCTATACAAAATATTTAGGAAGAATTAAACTAGTCTTACATAACTCATTCAGAATATAAGAAAGAGGGAACAAGTCTAGACTTGCTTTATGAAGTTGGAGTAATCGAGATATGAAACTCTAGTAAGTACAAGAAAAAAATTAGACCAATCTTCCTCATGAACATAGACATAAAACTCATCAACAAATTATTAGCAAGTCAAATTCAACAATATCTGAAAGAGACAATACATAATGATCAAGTAGATTTTATCCCAGCAATACAAGTTTGACTTAACATTAAAAATTAGCCAATATAACACATCTTAATGAGCAGTAGAAAATAACATAATTATCTCATGATGTGCAGAAAAAGATTTCGACAAAATTCACATCTTTTCATGGCAGAAATGATTGAGAAATAAGAACTAGAAAGCAGTTTCCTCAATCTAATAAACAGCATCATAACAAAATGAAGCTCACATCATGCATGCATCATATGTAATGGTGAAATATACAAATTTTCCCCACCAAATTCAAGTAAAAGAAAAGGATTTCTTTTAAATGGAAGATGTCACAACCTCTATTTAACATTTTTCTAGGACTCCTAGGGAATACAATGAGTCAATAAAAATAAATAAAAGTCATACCTAAATCAAAGTGAGATTTAGTTTAAACAAAACCACCCCAAGACCTATTATAATCAAACTATCAAAAATCAGACAAAGAGTAATCTGAAAGCAGTAAGAGAATGAAGCAAATAACATATAAGGGAATTCCAATATGACTAACAGCTGAATTCTCAGCGGAACTCTTACAAGCTAAGTGAAAGGGAGATGACGCTCCAAGTTCTGAAGGAAAAATCTCCCAACAAATAATGCTGTACTTGGCAAAACTGTTCTTCAGCAATAAAACAGAGAAAAAGATTTCCAAGACAAAGATGTAGAGAGTTTATTACTGGCAGACCTTTTTATAAGAAATGCTGAGGGGAGTTATTCAAACTGAAAGGAAAGGACACTACAGGTATACTCCCAAAATATTGTGGGTTCAGTTTCAGACCACCACAATAAAAGCAAATATCATAATAAAGTGAGTCACACTGGTTTTTTTTTTTTTTTTTTTTTTTTTGTTTTTTCAGTGCATATAACAATTATTTTTATACGATACTGTAGTCCATTAAGTGTGCAATGGCATTATGTCTGTAAGAATAATATGCATACCTTAATTTAAACATAGTTGATCATTTGAGCCCAGGAGTTCTGGGCTGTATTATGCTCTGCTGATTGGGTGTCCTCACTAAGTTTAGCATCAATACGGTGATTTCGCAAAGCAGAGGACCACCAGGTTGCTTAAGGATGGTTGAGCCCACCCAGGTCAGAAATGCAACAGGTTAAAACTTTCATGCTGATTAATATTAGGTCCAGAGGTAGCCAGCCCAGAGATTCTGGACAGGCCATCTGATATGGCATTAAGGCAGCATTCCTGCTGGAGTCTGGGCTGGCTGCCCTGGAGCCTGGGTCAGCAAGTAGGTGAGCCTTAAGCCTGGATACATTTGATCCAGTTGATTTAGTTGGTTAGGGTGGGTCTGGAGTTTGTATTCCTGGATCCTCCAGAGCTTCCCTGGTTCTGGGGCAAGACTGAAGCCTGCTGCCACTAGAGTTGGCCTCATTATAATCTGAACCTGAACCCCAGGGTTGCTAAGTCGAGTTGGTGAAGGGGCAAACCTGGAAATACTATGGCAGGTGTAGCATTGTAATGGGTCCGCTAATAGCCTATGAGTAGCCACTGCACTCTAGCCTGAGCACCACAGTGAAACCTCATCTCTTTAAAAAAAAAAAGAAAGAAAGAAAAAAGAAGGAACTATAAAGGATCGTAAAAGCCTACAGCTGCCTCTTGAAAAACACAGGGAATAGGGGGCAATGATCCACAGCACATTAAAAAATCTACATTTAACTTTTGGCATCCCAAAAATTTAACCACTGATACCCTATAGCCTACTGTTGATTAGACACCTTAGCAATAGCATAAACAGTTGATTAGCATGTATTTTATATGTTTTATATATATATATTACATATTTTATTCTTACAATAAAGTAAGCTAGAGAAAAGAAAATATTATTAAGAAAATCATAAGGAGGGTAAAATATATTTACTATTCATTAAGTGGAAGTGTGTCATCATAAGGGTATTTCTCTGTTGTCTTCATCTTGAGTAGGCTGAGGAGGAGAAGGCAGAGAAGAGGTTAATCTTTCTGTCTCAGGGGTGGCAGAGACAGAAGAGGTGGATGAGGTGGAATTAAAGACAGGCACACTTAGTGTAACATTTATTTCTTAAAAATCCATATATGAGTGAACCTCCACAGTTCAAATGCATATTGTTTGAGGGTCAACTGTATTATAAATAATTATATGCTAACAAATTGAATCTAAAAGAAATGGATAAATTCCTGGATAAATGCAATCTGACAAGATTAAATCACAAAAAGATAGACAATCTGAACAGATCAATAACAAGTAAGGAGACTGAATCAATAATCAATAGTCTCCAATCAAACAGAAGCCCAGTACCTGATGGCTTCACTTCTGAATTCCCCCCCCGAATTTAAATAATAATGAATAAGAATAATGAATATCAACTCTTCCCAAACTTGCAAAAAAGTGGAAGTGCAGAGAAAACTTCTGAACTCATTTTATAAGGCTAGCATTATCTTGATAGGAGAACCAGTAAAAGACATGACAAAAAAAGAAAACTATTAAATAGTAGCCAGTATTCCTAATTAGAGGCACAAGACTCTTCAAGAAAATATTAGGAAACCAAATTCAACACTGTCCTTTGAACAGAAAAAGAAAAAAATATACATAACTTTGGTTGCCTTTTTCCATGTTGCTCTCCCCTTTTCTTTATGGTTTTGTGATAACATGTTATGTGTTAAGTTTCTGTGCATGTGGAATAAAAAGACACTCACCTAAGATTTAGGAGACCTGGATTCTCTCATCCCCACTACCTTCCTGCGTAATGATGGTCTTCCCTTTTTTAAAGAGAGAATCTGACCAGATAGACATATATTCTCACACAATCTTTTGCTACCGTAATTGGTTTCAAATTCAGGCTAGGTTGTTAGTATATGGAGGTTTAGCATATAAGCCACCCACATACTGTGGGGTCATATGTGCTGCTTGAATGTATCTAAAATAAGCACAAACAAAAATCAAATCAAATGGATGATTTCTGTGATGATAAATGTACCGGTTAAACTTCAGATGCTGTCATGTCATTATATATTTCCCTATCATTCATGTACAGATAATATTTTTAATCTATGAACTCCATGTAGGTGTTTGACATATTCAATAAGCTTGGTAAAGCAAACAGACTTAGAAGTAGATAACCCTGAGACATGTTTCATATTAGTAGTAACAAAAAAAGAGCCAAATGTGGTGGCTCATGCCTGTTATTCTAGCTTTTTGGGAGGCTGAGGCAGAAGGATTGCTGTGCCCAGGTGTTCAAGACCAGTCTGGATAACATAGCGAGACTCTGTCTCTACAAAAAAACTAAAATATATATATAGCAGAGTGTGGTGGCACATGCCTGTAGTTGCAACTACTCAGAAATCCCTTGAGCCAGAGAGGATGAGGCTGTAGTGAACTGTGATTGCTCCACTGCCCTCCAGGTTTGTGACAGAGTTAGACCCTATCAAAAACAAACGGACAAAACAAAACAAACAGAGAAAGAGGCTTGGAGCAATAGGCAACATTAAAAGTAAAAATTAGCAAGTGAATCAAATATGAATGAAATATGGCATTAGAATAATGAGGGAAAAATTGAAAGATCAATTTTCCACGTCAAAGCAAGCATAGGGTGTAAAAATACGTTTAGTCCCAGCATTCTAAACTTAGCTGCTTGCTGAGGTCTACTACACTCTGCCATTCTGTATTTCCAAGATTCTTTTCCGTATGTTCACTTTCCTTTTCCATCAAGTCGTGTTTGTGGGTTACTAGAAGAGTCTGGGTGATTCAGCCTATGGAGAGAAGTTAGAGTGCAGATCCTGCAGTCAGATTTTCTGAATTCAAATATTGAATCCACCCTTTCCTAACTGTGAACTCTTGGGCAATTCACTTGTCTCTCTGGGTCCTACTTTCTCATCTGTAAAAGGGCAGGATAGTAGTGACGACTTCATTGTGTGATTTTGCAATTACATTCATTAATATATGGTAAGCTTTTGGACCCGTGACTCACCTATGGTAAAATAGTCAATCAAGAGTTGCTATTACTATTTTAGTTCAATTTGTAACTGCTAAAGATAGATATTTTATGCAGTTCTGTCTGCTTCTCTTCCTTCCTTTCCTTTTTTCCCCTTTCCTTTTCTTTTTCCTTCCTTTCCTTCAGATGTGTATAAGAGACAGGTGTATTTAATGGTTAAAAATGATCTGAATTAGCTGTCCATGTTGAAATTAAACAGCATTATTTTACAATCGAGGTAATCAGTCTCAGAAAAGAA
>NW_012102299.1:3506325-3507263 GCF_000951045.1 Mandrillus leucophaeus | reverse complement strand
CTTATGGTCTTAGGTGTGTCTTAGGAGATCTTCACTTAGTTACCAAATGCTTTGGGTACATCCTTCTTGGTCAAGAAGGCCACGTACCAGTCAGCTTGCTGAGCCTCTCTAGTGTCCAGGCTATGCTCATTGTAAGCTCCCTCAAGCTGCAGAGAATGCCAGACACGGATTTCATTAATCCTACCATCAGTAGGTCTAAATTCATTGCAACTAATACAATACTTGTTTCTCTAACCATGCCAACATTTTCTTGACATCGGGTATGACCTCCTGTTATTTCTCAACAAAAGCTGGCAAGCACAACCTGGCTGGGGAAGTAAAACAGCCCAGCGGGCCACAAACTGCTGCTGAGTGCATCCATGCTTAAATGAACAGCACATTCCAAAGAGATCCAGAGAAGCTCAACTCAGAAGAAAAAATAAAAGAATGCGGAATCCCTTACAGGAGAGAGTAATCCTCTTGGCCACTAGACTTCCATATTTATATTTTCTACAGTGAAAACCAGAATGACTTCTACTAAAAAATCCTTGACCATTCCTATTGTACTATCATGCTTTGAAATGTCATTCTCACCTTTCCGTATCAGAATTTACCCTCACAAAAAGAATCACAAATGTCCTCTTGATGGAATAAGTCTCTAAAATCTTTGAAGTCTCTGCCAGCAACACCAAAAGAGGAAGCAGCATGCCGTATGTGTAAGTAGGTTTAGTTACAGCTTAGCTTGAACTAAAATCGCACTGAGAAGACTGCTATGTAGGATTAGGTTGGTGCAGACGTAATTGCAATTTTTGCAATTAAAAGTAATGTGAAAGAAAGGTGGTTTGCTTAATTTCAAACCCTTTAACTTCTCCCTTATGATTTCTGTGAAAACTGGGTATTTTAAACCAATTTTTATGATCTATATCAAACTTTTCTATGAGCACAAGGTGAGGTTTTTG
>NW_012102299.1:3471667-3505270 GCF_000951045.1 Mandrillus leucophaeus | reverse complement strand
TTTCACCATGTTAGCCAGGGTGGTCTCAATCTCGTGACCTTGTGGTCTACCAGCTAGCTTAGGAGGGGATCAGGAAAAATAGCTAATGGGTACCAGGCTTAATATCTGGGTGATGAAATAATTCACACCACAAATCCCTGCAACACACATCTACCTAGGTAACAAACCTGTACATGTGCCCCTGAATGTAAAATAAAAGTTTTTTTGTTGTTTTTTTTTTTAAAAAAGACTATGATTTAAAGAAAAGCTAGTTTAAAAGAGGATGTAGTTTAATGTGTTTAGATTTAGTCTTCTGAAGAATCAGAGGAACTTCTTGCTGTTTACTGAGCTACCAAAGGATAACTACTGACTATTCTCCTCAAGCCTGTAGAGGCCAAGCTGTTATTTTACATTCTAATCTCTCCTGGTGTTCTTCACTGCATTTAGCATAGACTTCAGCATAGAGTAGGTATTAACAAATAGCTGAATGATAGTGAGGACCGGTTACAAATGCTTGCACAAAGCTAGGAAAATAAGTTTAAAAATAAGAAGTGACATAAGTTGGCTCAGATGAAAAAGGATTAATTCATGAGCTGATGATCACGCTTGAAAAGGAACTTTTCTTGAAAACTAATTCCTGGATCTGAACATGTACATTTTCCTGCATTCTGTAGCCAGAGAAGGAAAATTTGGGTATCTGGCCCTCGTTCCTTTTGTGAATACAGAACACTCACAGAGGCCTGTCATGAGTATTAATATAGGGGAAGTTAAGGCTTCTTTAAAATGTGATGTTTATAATAAAATGTTGTCACTAAAGGATAATGGACTTAACCATATAAAATACTATGAGTCATAAGGCATTCATAAGCATGATAAAAACGATAAATAATGATACCGTTGCAACCTGCATCTGGAAAACTAGGTCTGTAGCTGTGCGCTTTGGTCAAATAACTTAATTTTCAAAGCTGAAGCTTGTTCATCACTAATTGAAACTTCTAACATTCGAATTGTTTTTATACATCACTTTTTACATGCAGTTCCTCACCTAATTCTTGCAGCAATGCTTATGACAGATTTTTACTAACCTCATTTATCGATAGAGAAAACGAAGACTCTGACTATTTACTTGTTCAAGTTCATCTAAACAGAAAAAATGACAAAGACAGCACTCAAATTTTTATCTTCTGATTCTAAATTTCATTCACATCCCAGTATATCATACATCTTCTGAATATCAGTTATACTGAATATATTTGAAAGTATTTGCTAAATGGTGATATGTTGCATACATAAGAGGGACTATGTAATCACTGAAAATCCATTTCATAATTAATCTATTGATTTTTCCTTTAGCAGTCCTTTGCTAAATGCCACTAAACGTTTTCATCACTAACCAAGGTGCTAGAGGAATATGAGGAACTACTTACAAGTGCCTCCTTATTTCACTGTTACATTTGATTGCACCCATTCGAATAAAAGTAGATCACTGTACACCGGTGTGCACTGACCTGGTTAATATACATGTAAATGACAGCTTTTTCAATGGAGTCATTTAAAGATAAGCAGCAAATATTTATATTCCTTTAAAGTATTGTTCCAAAAACGGCAGCAACAATTCACAAAAATAAGGCAGTTATTTGAGTTTAAAGCTTTGCTTTATTACCTGGACTGCATATAACTATAAGTTCACTCTTTGATGTATTTGCAATAGCAGAGTCTATTGAAGAACTCCAAGGGAAGGTGTTTGTTTGCATATGGGCAGTAAAACTTCTCTGTCCAATAAAATCTGACACAGAGCTTTTAAGTAACAAGCACACTGTTGATTAGGTTGGTTTGATTTTCTAATGATTACCAGCCTTATATTTGGACCAAACTCTAACGTGTATTTAATGGTTAAAAATGATCTGAATTAGCTGTCCATGTTGAAATTAAACAGCATTATTTTACAATCGAGGTAATCAGTCTCAGAAAAGAAATATTTAATTATTTAGTATCAGATGTAAAGTGGTTACTTCTAGCTCTTTGCTTATACACTTTGCTTGCCAGCCTAATTTATTAAGCACTTTCACAGATATTTTTCCATAAAAGTACCTTACATGCCTATTTAGATAGATTAAATTATATAAAACTAAGAATATTAGACCATATTTATCTTATATAAATTTTAAATGGTTCAACTTGATAGATAATCCTGCTAATGGGAGATTTGAAATGTACTCTTCCCTTTTCTACCTTTAATTAAATCAGTGTTCACATATTTTCAGGTGGCCTTATCAAACTTTTACATGAACTCATCCTTCTAACCAATTCATGCAACAAAAAATATTTTTTGAAGGGGGATTGTGCTGAGATGGCAACATCAATTTCCTATAAATGTAGTAATGGGTAATGATATAGAAGACTCTACCGTACAAGATTAAGTATAATAGATAAAAATTCCAAATTATAAAAGACAAAGATACATTCAAATAGTTACTTAGATTTCATTAAAATACAGTATTTTGGTCAGATTATCAGCAGTATTGTGAACCCCCAAAAACCCTGACAGTCAAAAAAAATAAGCTTAGAGATACTTAGAAGATATTATTAATCAGTAGTACTGAGTTTAGTATTTGCCTATTTAATGTCTTGTCATATTTAATTTTATTTATTTCATTTTCAAAAGCTATGTTGAAGTTGGCAAAATTGCTCATCTCTGCAATGATTATTTTCCTCTTATGACTATATTATTAATATTCCGGGAGGCTCTAGCTTGGCCTAAGTAAGTGAGAGCCCAAAGAATTCCGATCTTGATAGAGCAATTTTTCTGCCCTTCTCTGCCGATCTTATTTCTGGCAGCATGGAGCTATTTCATCTTAGATGCTAAGGCTTGGTACAACGGGTAATGCTCATGAACTAAAATGGAAATCAATGGACCAGGGCTGGAAAAGATGATCCATGACCAGACTGTTCTGACCTTCCGGAGTACTGTCTGCTGACCTACTTGGCAAGTTGAATTAACTATTCTCATTCATGCATAGCTGTGATCACTTAAACATTAAAGGGTTGGAACTCATTTCCTTCTCATTTTTTGACCTGAGTCAAAACTCTGTTGTTATTCCTTGAATATGTGGAATGAGGGAATGAGGGAGGATATGTGGGTAAATACATCAGTGTAAATTGGTGTGTGTATGCATATGCATGCCCGAAGTTGTGTGCATTTTAAGTGATGATTTATTTTATTTTATTTTATTTTATTTTGATTTTTTAGACAAAGTCTCACTCTTGTCCCCCAGGTTGGAGTGCGATGGCGCGATCTCAGCTCACTGGAACCTCCACCTCCTGGGTTCAAGCCATTCTCCTGCCTCAGCCTCCCATGTAGCTGGGATTACAGGTGCCTGCCACCATGCCCAGCTAATTTTTATATTTTTAGTAGAGATGGAGTTTCACCGTGTTGGCCAGGCTGGTCTCGAACTCCTGACCTCAGATGATCTGCCAGCCTTGGCCTCCCCAAAGTGTTGGGATTACAAGTGTGAGCCACCGTGTCCGGCCAAGTGGTGATCTATTTTTAAAAATGGGGCCCAGTTCTATGTTTCTTTTTTCCACATTCTATAGGGACATATGAAAATGGGGAATATCAGCTTAACCTGCAATCAATAAGCACCCATTAAGTCTTAACAGATATTTAGCTCTTGCATATCCTCTTTCTATGCCTTGAATGCCTTGTGTGTACTCTTAAAATATTTTTAAGGCGCTGGAGCAGGAAAGGCTGGAGAGAGAAAGAACGGAAAGAGGAAGGTTGGAGAGAGAGAGGTTAGAAAGGGAAAGGCTGGAGAGGGAGCAACGGGAACAAGAACAGCTGGAGAGAGAGAGACAGAACGGAACAGCAGGAAGTCCTGAATCGGGACAGGCAAGAAAGACAAGAAAGAGACAGGCTGGAGAGACTGAAACGGGAGAGGCAAGAAGGGGAGTGACAAGAACAGTTAGAAAGGGAACAGCTGGAATGGGAGAGAGAGTGCAGAATATCAAATGCTGCTTCCCCCGCCTCCGTTGAGACTCCTGTAACCTCTGTGCTGGGAGACTCTTCTGCTTGTGACCCAGGCTTGCAGGCAGTCTCTCAGCTGGCCGAGACTCCAGCCCAACAGGGCATTGTCTTGGGACCACTTGCACCTCCACCTCCTCCACCACTCCCACCAAGGCCTGCACAGGCTTCAGTAGCACTCCCTCCTGGCCCAGGACTCCCTCCACCTCCTCCACTCCCATCTCTTTCCCTCTGAGCTGGCTGTTTTTCTCTGGCCTTTACAACAGAATGAAACAGAATCATATAAGAGTTCCTGTAACAGTTATGCAGAAAATACTAAAACCCATCAGGCAAGATCGCTGCACATTGAAATATTTTCATGTCAAGATAAAATAGCACATTTTCCACAATTCATTGCTTAAATAAAGAGGAGGAAGGCTTAGGAAGTTTTTTGCAGAGAGTGCTGATAAAGAATTGAGCAAGTTTCCTATTGTATTGTAATGCTTCTCTCAGGTTTGCTCTTCCTATCATGTCTGATATTCGTGAATAATTGAGATCAGCCCTATGTAAGTTCAGATCATAATATGTGGAACAAATGGAATTGTAAGTGCTTTCAAAGGATAATATTTAGAAGAAAGTGTCATAAATTTGTTCAGCTTGAGGGATTTTAGAACGATGGGAAGTCTCTTGAGTTAGCCTTCATGCAATTTTGTAAATTAAAACATAAAATTTGTCCAGAATTTAAAGATTTAGATGCCTTCCTAAATTCTTACAATGCTTTACCACATCTAAAGACTTCTACATAACACAAACCAGTGGTCAAATGTAAACACTATATTGCAGACTTACTGTAGATTTTCCACCTTTTTAGATTTATGCATGTGGGCATTTTTATAATGTAATTACAATCACCACGAAGTGAGCTTTTTAAATTGCAGACAGTAATGCATGTGACACTAATATGTAGTGGCCTTTTCAAGGCCTAGTTCCAGAGAAAACATGTTGTAGAGTATGGGGGGGGTGGGAAGAAGTGGAGAAATAATTTTTTATTTGAAGTTGATTTCTGCGTTTTTTCTCAATTACCTGCATGAATAATAATGAGGAATATTTTGTGACTTTAATTGGTAAACATGTTACAAAACCAAGTACTTAATCTTTTACTTCGTGTCTTCAGCTATTTGTATTTTATTTATTTATTTTATTGTATTGTATTTTTGAGACGGAGTCTCACTCTGTCACCCAGGCTGGAGTGCAGTGGCGCGACCTCGGCTCACTGCAACCTCCACCTCCTGGGTTCATGCCTTTCTCCAGCCTCAATTTCAATGGTCTGAAACATGATTTTGAGCTTCACATAATATCTTACTGTGGAACTCAAAGGTTTAATCACTGAATTTGGCAGTTGTTACTTAGGTACTCCTGCTGTTACACAGGTGTTTAGACACGGGTTCCTGAATGAAGCTGCTTTTGAATTCTGTTATGTTGAAATATAAGAAATAACAATGATGGTAGCAATTAAGGCCACAGAAATCATTCGGTAAAGGAAAAACCAATGAGGAGTTCTGCAGTTTTCTTTTAATAAGTAAAATGAGACTTGGGTTGTGGGAAGAAAGAATTAGACACTCTACCTGTCACCGTGTGTGTGCACTCGTGCACATGCTGTCTATACGGCAGCCACTCCCTTTTCTCTCCTTTGAAACTGGTAAGGTTAAAACAGGGGAGAAATCCTATACGTGGCAATGACACCTTTTTGGAAAATTTAATAAATCAAACTCTCCGGCCAGGTGGGGTGGCTCACGCCTGTAACCCCTGCACTTTGGGAGGCCAAGACAGGCGGATCATGTGGTCAGGAGAGCGAGAACATCCTGGCTAACACGGTGAAACCCCGTCTCTACTAAAAAAAAAAAAAAAAAAAAAATTAGCCGGGCGTGGTGGCGGGCGCGTGTAGTCCCAGCTACCCGGGAGGCTGAGGCAGGAGAATGGCGTGAACCTGGGAGGCGGAGCTTGCAGTGAGTGGAGATCGCGCCACTGCACTCCAGCCTGGGCGACATGGTGAAACTCCGTCTCTACTAAAAAAATACAAAAATTAGCCGGGCGTGGTGGTGGGCACGTGTAGTCCCAGCTACCCGGGAGGCTGAGGCAGGAGAATGGTGTGAACCCGGGAGGCGGAGCTTGCAGTGAGCTGAGATCATTCCACTGCCCTCTAGCCTGGGCGACACAGTGAGACTCTGTCTCAAAAATAATAATAGTAATAATAATAAATCAAACTCTCCATGCTCTCCATCTTGATTTATGCTTGAGTTATGTGCCATATTTGCTTTGAACTCTGATTATCAGAAGTTTTACTAAAATTTTGAAGAAATGATTCACTTTCATCTGCTTTCTAGATTTGTACATCTCAGTTCATAAAGTAAAGCTTGTTGATAGTGCAGTTTTCTAAATGCTACAATTTTGCAGCCATTACCACTACAAAGAAGTTTGGATAAGGGATTTTTTCCTCTGTTAAAATAGCTCCTGTTTCTGTAGAAATTTCATTTTTAAATCAAACTGTGATGGATGAGCTATCATAATTCAAGTAAATATTTCTTTTTTTTCTATCAGATATTCATTGTCATGCAGTAGTAGTAAAAACGTCAAAGATGCACCAAGCTTATGAAGTACTACTTTCTAAAAGAAATAGGAGGCATTTTCGTCTTTATTATTGTACTTTCAGTTATGCAAACATTTTGCTAATATAAACAGTTATGTCCCCTATAAATTTGGTCTTTTGATTTTGTTGGGTAAGTTACATAGTAGGTACAGCACTGGGTACAAGTGGTCCCAACTAAGATAAGAGACCAAAATAAAATTCTAAATCTTAAAAGAAACTGGGTTTGTGCACAAACATTTTGTGCCTTGATCTAATATTAACATGACGTCTGTGTAAAATGACAAAAAGAACCAGTGATGGATCACGCTATATTTTCCATCATCCCAGATTGCTAACTGTGTTCTTTCCAAGAAGTCTGAATGAATTATTATATACATTTGCCATCATGTATACATGACAGTTGTTTCACTATTAGAGATTTCAGGAATTAAAATGGGAAACAGAAGCTTAAGTTATTTTCCTTATCAAAACTATGTTCCTTGGAACCACAGTATTATGATGATTTTTGTGCCCTTGTACATTGGATGGCATAAGCTGTGTATAGTTTAGGGGATCCTTCTTAATTACAGGAAGGTATTGCTTTCCTCATCACTGTGTTCTGACCTGTGACAAATCTGTACTATCCACTATGTACATGGCTCACAAGTCAATTATAAACAAGCTGAATGGTGCTGGTGCTGAAATCTTAGTGCAGGTGCTAAAATCTCTTCAGAATAGTCGTCATGATTTAAAAGCTGGTTTAACAACTTGAAGGACCGTTGAAGGGCATGACTGTGTTTTGAAATGTGAGGATATGAGATTTGGGAGGGGCCAGGGGCAGAATGATATGGTTTGGCTCTGTGTCCCTACCCACATCTCGCCTTGAATTGTAATTCCCATAATCCCCATGTGTCAAGGGCAGGACCAGGTGGAGGCAATTGAATCATTGGGACGATTTCTCCCGTCCTGTTCTAGTGATAATGAGTGGGTCTCACAAGATCTAATGGTTTTATAAGGGTGTGTCATTTCCCCTGCTGGCACTCGTTCTCTCTCCTGCTACCCTGAGAAGAGGTGTCTTCTGCCATGATCGTAAGTTTCCTGAGGCATCCTCAGTCATGCAGAACTGTGAGTTGATTAAACCTCTTTTCTTTGTAAATTATCAGTCTTGGGCATTTCATTTAGCAGTGTGAGAACAAACTGATACAAGTGGGGAAGGTAAAGTGAAAAGTTCTGTCTCTGTTCCTCATCTACATCCCTAGACAAGGTAATACACCAAAGCCTCCCTATAGGAGTGGACATGAAGTGTGAAAGTTTGTGGTTTTTTTGAAAATTGTATTACAAGTTAACACTCATCAGAGGAAATCTACGGTTGTAGCAGTCCCGTCGACACTGCAGGGCAGCACAATGGGCTCATAAGTGGAGTAGGCTTGATAGTGGAGATGGAAACTTAGACTGTCATAAACCCAGCAACATGGGCTTCACATTTCTAGCTGTTGCTTAATGTCAACCTGCTATCAGCAGAGGCCATATGACTCTGCCCCATTTCTTAAGCAGATCAATCAGTTATTTTCTTTTAAGATGTTTACATTGAACCCCTTACATTAGAAAGGAACAGCAATTCATTTAGACTGAAATAGATAAATATTGAAGAATAGGCCTGCCTTCCAGTTCTCAGGGTTTTGACCAGCACCACTATTTAAGAGTTTATAGAGTTTTGATGTATCACTTGTGATTCTGCATAATACCATCTCAGAACAAGGAAGCTACTTTACACCAAAAAAAAAAAAAAAAAAAAAGATATGGAAGTGGGCATATCACATGCCCTCCCATCCTAAATCTGCCAACTTGATACAGTAGATGCAAATAAGGCACCAACTTGGAGATGATAGCCTACAAAGATGATATGCTATCCTCCAGGATGGAGTTTACACCCTAAATCAATGACCGCTTTATGGTACTACACCTCCATTACATAGGATATGTGAGTCCCATATCAAAAATGGGAGATAAGAGTGGCCCCACTTACTCCATTAACTCACTTGGAGGATTTGTGCCTTAGTCTCTGTTGGCCTAGCTACCTTATTCCTGGGGAGAAACTCCTTTATCAGCACCACAGTAACAGTCCCATAGAACTTTGAGCTAAAGTTGCCACCAACTTTTGGGTGGCACCAATTCATTTGGGCTCTTTATGCCAACAGAGCAGCAGATAAGGAAAAGGATCATTACACTGGCATAGTAGTTGATCCTGGTCATCAGGAGGAGGATTGGCTACCATTACATAACAGTTATAAGAAGGAAATGCTTGGCATTTCTTTGACCCATTGAAGCAATTCTTAGTACTGTTTTGCACAGTTTGATGGTAAATGGCCAAGTGCATAAGACACAGCCTGCAAAGATCATGGTGACCAGGGCCTCAGATGACAACAGGGTTATTACTCGTGTCACTACCACGTAAGTTACCTAGACAAGCAGAGGTGTTAGTTGAAGTTAAGTGCGCCTAGAATGGATTATGAACGAAAATAATGAGGATCATTTGCAGTCTCAAGATGAACTGCCACGTGGGCCCTGCTGTTTGTCACATTAAAATTATTCTTACAGTTTTCTCCAGAAAAAAAAAAAAAAGACCAACCAGAATACTGCAAGAGTTGCTCCCAGGTGGGATGAACTTACCACTGAAGTAAGTAGAGCTGAGAAGCTCACAGAGTGCACTACCAGGAATATTGTAAGTGTCGCACCACCTAAAACCCCTTTCATGATGAAGGTACTTACTCCCTCAGATGCTGGGTGTATAGACTCCTGAACCCTTTTTCAGGAACCGACTTCAGTCTAAGAGAGCTGCCCCGCTCAAGGTTAATCCCACTTTCAAAGTCAGGATCCAAAGCCTGGCCCTTTGCCTCAATTCCAAAGAGCCATCTCAGTTTCAGAAATCTCCATGGAGTTGGCTGAGGGCTTTAACTGTATCATTGATCAATTTTTCTCTTTTCTAAACTTGCCCACATTCCTTCAGATACGCTGTTCCTGAGAGCACACCTCTGAAAATCTCTTGCATGTTTATCTCTGTATCTGAATCATTTTTCCTAAAGAAGATAACTTAGGACACAAGGTCACACAGCATATAAGTGACAACCAGAACAAGAACTCAGACCTACACACTCTCACAGCAATATTCTTTTCTCTATATCATACTGCTAAATTCTCTCAATATGTTTCTTATTTATGCTACTATAGGATGAAATGTGAATTATCTGTTTGCATGTCTTTGTCCCAAACTAGAATATAAACCCCTTGAAGACAATGAAATGTATTATGAACGTATTTATTTCCTATGCTGAAATTATTGAATATCCTATATTAAGAACCCAATTAACATTATATTTAAATAAGTACAATGATAGATAAATAATTTTAGCTTATTTGAAAATTATGATTATCATGAATTAATTTCTTTACAGAAATTAGAGTTGTAGACAAGGTCATACTGTCTTTTCTGACTTTCCTCTCTATTACCTCTGCCTGTGCAGGATATTCACAAAACCCCCTATTCCACTTCCTTCTCATTGCCGCCCTCCATTTATTGCTATCTTTATCTTCCTGAAACACAATTGCAAGTAGGTAAACCTTTTGTTCATAAGTCTATATGCATTCCTGTTTTCTAAAGGTGAGTTTAAACTCAGTACTTTTTTTCTGGATGAATAGACGTCTCTGTGTAATTTATTAATACCAAATTTTTCAATTTTATTTACCATTTATTTATTTAATTCACCCTAAATTTCTTCCTGTATTATTTTGACCTCACTATTTTCTTTCATCTCAAATGTTTTTCTAGGCTCCATCATTCAAAATTTTAAGAATCTTTTAAGAATCTCCAGATCAATTGCTACTTTTTCAGTCTTCATATTTTTCTAATAAGTACCTCACCCATGCTGAAAGTAAGCCCTTTCTACGTTAAATCTTCATGCTTCTGTTCTTTAATTCTCTTCTGGAATGTATCTTTTAAAAACATGTATATTATGCACATTTGTAGTTGTCTTATCCTCAATACTCATTTTTTTTTGTTCTTTTCCCCAGCTATATAGCCTTGTACATGGTAGTTACTAAGTAAATTTTACTGTGTGGATGAGATACAAATGGATGTTGACAATATATTAGTTGAATGACCAGCCATGGAACTGATTTGTGTTCCTTAAGATGTGTGTGTCAAATACATTTAATTATAGATAGTAAGCAGAGCAAATATGAGGAGAGACATTAGGGATAGAAAATATTTCAATATTTTTGATTAATATTGATGTAAAAATTCTCAATAAAATACTGACAAACTGAATACAGCAGTACATCAAAAAGTTTATCCACAATGAGTAAGTAGGCTTTATCCATGGGATGCAAGGTTCAACACACACATATCAATAAATGTGATTCACCAAACAGAACTGAATACAAAAACCACATGATTATCTCAATAAATACAGAAAAGACTTTTGATAAAATTCAACGAACATTCTTGTTAAAAACTCTCAATAAACTAGATACTGAAGGATTATAATAAGAGCCATATATGACAAACCCACAGCCGACATCATTCTTAATTGGCGAAAGCTGGAAGCATTTCCCATGGAAACTGACAAAGACAAGGTTGCCCTTTCTCACTACTCCTATTCAACGTGGTATTGGAAGTTTTGGCTAGGATAATCAGGCAAGAGAAAAAATTAAAGGACATCCAAATAGGTAGAGAGGAAGTCAAGCTATCCCTGTTTGCAGAAGACATGATCCCATAGCTGGAGCATCCCGTAGACTCAGCCCAGAAGCTTCTAAAGGTGGTAAATAACTTCAGTAAAGTCTCACGATACAAAATAAATATGCAAAAATCACTAGCATTTCTATACACCAACAATAATCAAGCCAAGAGCCAAGTCAGAATGACCTCTCTTTCACAATTGCTACAAGAATAACAAAATACCTAGAAATACAGCTAACTAGGTAGGTGAAAGATCACTACAAGGAGAACTAAAAACCACTGTTCAAAGAAATCAGAGAAGACACAAACAAATGGGGAAAAAAAAATTCATGCTCATGGATAGGGAAAATCATTATCATTAAAATAGCCATGCTTCCCAAAGCAATTTAAAGATTCAGTGCTATGCCTATTAAACTAGCATTGACATTCTTCAAAGAACTAGAAAAAAACTATTTAAAAATTTGTATGAAGCCAAAAAAGAGCCTGAGTATTTTTAAACAGGCTACAATGCCATTTTAATGATTAGTGTTAGCTATAATTTTTGTTACAGATGACTACCTTTTAGGGGCGTAGAAATGTTAAGATATATTTCTGGTATCATGATATGTATTTTATTTGAGTGTAATTAAAAATACAATAGAACACAATTAGTACTTACTTAAGTGATTTGATACTTGGAATGCAATTTTAGGGACTGATTTCAGCACCTTGGCCAGAGCAATGTGATGGAGGATGTTTTTGTTCACTTTCTGCCCCTTGGATTCAACAGGACAATTACTGCTTCCTCATACCAATAAATATATGTTCTGGAGTGAATTGCCAGGAGGCTGAGACAGAAGAATCACTTCACCCTGAGAGGCGGAGGTTGCAGTGAGCTGAGATGGAGTCATTGCACTCCAACCTGGGTGACAAGAGTGAAATTTCATCTCAAAAGAAAAAAAAAAAAGAGTGAATGGCAAAGAGATGTAAGAGCCAACTATAATCATTTTGTAAGTACCCACTAAAGTCTTCAGACAGTTTTACTTTAATAACCGTCCTTTTAAAATAACTAATCAACCGTAGAGCCTTAGGGTTGAAGAGAACATTAAAAAATTACCTAATCCAAAACTCCTTTCTCCCGTTGCCCAGGGACAAATACCTGTGCTGAAGTAATTTTTTTCTGATTACAAATTTGTCCATAAATTAAAGTTCTTTTTATCATTGCAAATATGCTTGTTAAAAATGACATTTTCTTATACAATAGATTATTTAGTAGAAATTATCAGGGGACCAATGTTCTATATCTAGTTTTTTCATGTAAATTGGACTAAGTAATACTGAAATTCTGGATGTAAGATTTTTTGTTTCATAAAATGAAACAAAGAGTTGTAATGATACTGATGGTACTATAGTTGCATGTATATTATTCTTTTATGAAAGTAATGTGATCAAAGTATGATCAGGACTCACAATCTGTTAAACTGCTTACAAAGGCATACCATTCCTAACTGAAAAGACTTAGGATCCTTCCTGAGAAGTGAGGTTATTCTCAGTGTTAATAAACCAGAGAAGAAATGTGCCTCCTTGGACTGGATACTTTAGTGCTTTCCAGTTTGCATATAAAAATATGTTATTTTTAGTCTTGCTCACATAAGAGTTAAAATGTTTAGGAGGGAATTTCTGAATGGTACATGTTAAAGTGCTACCACTCGTAGAAGTAAAACATTAGTGCTAGGATTAAGTAATCCAGTCTATGCAAAAATAAAAGACAGTGGACTGCCTTCTTTTCTCTATCATATCCTCCTTCTTTCCCTTATTTTCAGATTTATATATTAATAATAAATTAAAATACAACATGCACCAGAAATATTGAAAAAAGATAACCACAGAAAGATAAGAAATATGTGTGCTGTAAGCCAAGTTATTTTACCCTTCTTTGTGTTTATTTTCTTTTCTTCTATCTTGAGATTGCCAACAATTTTAAGAGTTATGATATATAATAAAATACCACACAATGCAGTCACAAAATAATAATAGTTATATATGTTGATATTAGAACATGCATAATGAATTCACATATTCAAAAACTAGTCAATTCTGCACAACAAACAGCCAGTTTATTTAACAAATCAATGCTGTATAGAAAAGTATTAAATAAGTTTGGCTATTATAGAATAAAACAGCCTTACAAAATAAAAGTTTTACTAAGAAGTAAATATTAAACTATAGTAAGGAATTAATGTTAATTTTGTCAGACACGATAAGGACCTAGTGGTTACTTTATAAGTTCTTATTAATTGAACATATATATTACAGTGATTTGGGTGAAATGGCATGATATCTTATGCCTGTTTTTAAAAACTCAAAATGGTGATCATAATATAGTAGTGGTTCTGAACAGATCAAACAAGATGTGAAAATGTTGATAATTGTTGAAGTACATGGGGCTCATAAAGGATTTTCCCTATTTTTAGACATGTTTGAAAACTTATACAACAAAAAGAAAAGAAAATCAGCAGTTCCCAAAGTCGCTACGCCCATTTCAGTATACTTCACGCCTTTTCTTCTACACATCAATGTGCATTTTAAACAATGCTTCTCATCTCTGCTTCTACACATAACTGTGTGTGCGTTTTTGCTCCGTGTGTATTGCTCTGTGTGCTTAGTTTTGTTTTCTAATTTGTATCATACAAGCATATGTGATTAAAAAATAGACCAATGTTTTGTAAAAATAAATGATTATCTTTCTCTCACAATGCTAAGGGAACAAGAGTCTTATCAGATATCATATATTGAAGTAAAGAGCGTGCCTTATGGGTCCAATATATATATTGATGGCAATAATAATTACAGGGAAAGAGATCAATTCAAGAGCAAAATGATACCATGTTGAAGAGTCATCGTAGCTGATTGACCACAAATTTCCACTCTCAGAGTCTCTGTCAGTTGCTAAACTACCTGCTGTCTGATAGTACTTTTCACAGGAGTTATATTCAGTTGATCTATGTGGTTTAGAAAATCTTTTTCAGTTCTCATAATTTGCATTTCCAGCCTTTCTTGTTCTACCTTGATGTGTTTCTTTATAGATGATTATAATAGCAGTGATCATAATAATTAACATTTCTGCATCTTACCTAGTATGTGTCAGGACTAGTTCTAAATATTTCAATGTAACTCATTCAATCATTGTGTCAAAACTTGAGTTAAGCACTATAGTGTTGCCAATATTACAAATGAGGCAAAGTTCTGAAGAGGTTAAATAATCTGCATAAAGCCATGTAACTGTTAAGTAGAAAATTAGCATCTATTCTAATTAGTGTGGATATGAGCCTTTGGGGGAACTTAACGACTGATGATCTTACATTTGGGTTGAGTCTAGGCACAATAGGAAGTCTGCTTTAATCGGCCTTTGTAAAGTTGAGGGCTAAATGCTTCTAAAATCATTCAATATGTCAGCATTCCTCAAAATGTTGGTTATAACAGACTCCAAAGCCTATAGATTAAATTTAAAATCCACGGATAAAATGATTGGTATAAACATATTCTTAGTTTTTTCATATTTAGTAAGATTAATATTATTTATATGGTAAAAATGCTTTTTTCTTTCGTCTTTTATGTATATGCCTTTATACCTAGACAAGCTGAGCCATCCATCTGTCACGTGGTAGTGGGGTTAAACTGTTACAGTAGTCGTACAAAGGAAAAAATGTTTATCAATATTTTGCATAGAAGTAATTTTTTGACAGTCTCTATTTTGCCAAAATTATATTGAAAATATCTGCCCATGATGATGGAATGAGCATCAGGAAAAATAGACATTGTATAAGATTTCTAGATGAGCAATAACTTTATCATCTTATTAGCATGTAGAGAAAGCACGAAGAGAAATATTAAAGGCTTCAAATATATACAATAAATTTGAATACACTTAACAGAAATTACTGCTGTTTGCATTTTCCAATTATTTGGAGGAAAAAAGAGGAAAAGGAGGGATTGATAAATTAGCTTACTTTGTTATCTGCAATATGTAGGATATTCCCTCTTTCTCTGATAATAAATTACCCTATAAAATATGATCCTTGGATAAAATAGGTATAGATTATATCTATAATGAGAAAATAATGTACATTATTTACAAAGTAAACCACTCAACTCAAATACTCAAAATTCAAGACTCTCATCAATTGGCAGAATTGACCAGAGAGCTTAGGAGACTCAATGACAATTTTTTAGCAAAGAAAAAAAAAATAGGTGTTAGCTCTGTTGATTGCAGTAATTTTATTAACTTAAACTTCCAAATCAACCCTGAAAATTCATATGTCTACCAGAATTTTCTTGAGTTTTATTTTCAGAATTTTCCTGGATTTTATTTCAATATATGAGAGCTATACCAAATTTAGGTTTGCAGATGTGTTAATATCAAATGTAAGATTTTGCATCATGAGGCAACAAATTATTTAAAGGCAGTGCATTAGTCCATCCTCACACTGGTGTGAAGAACTACCTAAGACTATGTGACTGCAGAACTGGGAGTCAATTAAACCTCTTGTCTTCATAAATTAGAAGTCCCAGGTAGTTCTTTATAGCAGTGTGGAAACAAATTAAGAAAACAATGATAAGGTCTAGGGCTTTTTTTCTTTTGCTATTTATTTTGAAACTTTTTTTTTTTTTTTTGAGACTGAGTCTCGCTCTATCCCCCAGACTGGAGTGCAGTGGTGTGTTTCCTGCTCACTGCAATCTCTACCTCCTGGGTTCAAGCGATTCTCATGCCTCAGTCACCTGACTAGCTGGGATTACAGGCATGTGCCACCACTCCTGGCTAATTTTTGTATTGTTAGTAAGGACATGGTTTCATCCTGTTGGCCAGGCTGGTCTGGAACTCCTGACAAGTGATCCACCTGCCTCGGCCTCCCAAAGTGCTGGGATTACAGATGCGAGCCACCGCACCGGGCCTCAAAACTCTTAAAAGTGTAAATACTTTTTTACAAAACAAGTACAGTTTCAGGAAATAAGCAGTGAAAACATATAGCCACAAGAGGTTCCCACATTATATGTATAATGTATATGTATGTACATTATGTCTGTATAGTGTATATGTATATGGATGTATAGTTACGTTATATGTAATAAAGAATGTTGCGCTGGGTGTTGTGGCTCATGCCTGTAATCCCAGCACTTTGGGAGGCCAAGGAAGGTGAATTACCTGAGCTCAGGAGTTCGAGACAAGCCTGAGCAACATGGAGAAAACCAGCCTCTACCAAAAGTACACAAATGTAGCCAGGTGTGATGGCATGCACCTGTGATCCCAGCTACTTGGGAGGCTGAGGTGGGAGGATCGCTTGAACCCAGGAGGTGGAGGTTGCAGTGAGCCAAGACTGCATCACTGCACTCCAACCTGGGTGACAGAGTGAGACCCCATCTCAACAACAACAACAACAACAAAAATAAATAAATAAATAAAAGAAAGAAAAGAAAAAAGGAAATTGGAAGTAACTTTCATATGAAGAGGTAATTAGTTAAATATGTTATAGTACATACACAAAGTTGCCATGCCATGCATTAATTGAAAATCATATTGCAGAAAAATTTTAATAACCTGAAAATATTATAGTTTTTTATGAAAAAAGTAATTATAAAATTACTGTTTGATATGTGTATATATATACAGATTCACATATACCTATGTGTGCATATAAAATTTATTACACATTTCAACACCGTTTTACAAAAATTTTGTAAATTCATACGCAAATATCTTAACTGAAGCAATATGTGGAAATTTAAAGTTGTAAGCTTTGACATATTTATTTGGTGATTTATGACTTGCTGATAAGCACCTAATGATTGCTGAAAAGAAGTTCATAGAAACTCTAATTTGTTTTACTGTACATTTGTGCTCCAGTTCATCTCAAAAAACCTACTCTGTTTATTTGTCCAACTAATTTTTCACTCTCAACAGACACTTTTGAGTCCATTTGTTGGGAGACCTCAATTCATTGGAATATTAAGATAAATTAGCTTTATTTTTCCCTTTGGCTGATTTTAGCTTTGCTATGTTGAATTATACTTTCTATTTTGAGGTAAATATCATAAATATTATGTCACTCTTGTTCATGAAACTGAGTCCATGTGTTTTAAACTTTAATCTTTTAACTGATTGGACTGATAATATAACTGATCTCCCTCTTCCAGTGTGGGTTAAACGTGTGGTCCAAGGCACTTAAGAATGGAGGAGAAGGTCCATTGTTGACACGCTTTGTTTTCGTGTCTTATAATTGGATTCATATCTAGCAAATAAAATGAAGTTTAGCCTATTCTTACTCATGGTTGCTGCTTCCCTGGATAACATGACTAGCTATTGATGTCCTTTATCTGGCAGAAATAAAAATGCTGGTTTTTCCCACATATTGTGGACATATGTCTTGGTTTGGTGACAAAGACCTAGGGTTATATCTATTGCCCCAACGTAACTTCCAGTTTAGTATTTGTCACTCTAGAAATGTCATAGTTTGGACAATAAATTATATAGTTATGCTCCTGGTGTGATATATTTGTGGGGTCTTTCTAGGGACCTGAAAAACTTCTACATAGCTTTACCTTGACCATTTCTCACAACTCCTTCTGCTAACTTCAGCTCACACTATCAGATGTCTAATCTACAGCCTCTTGCAGCTCAGATCATTGCCTGAGAGATGGGTGGGGAACATAAAGATGTCTCAAGTTTATTGAACAGAAGCTTCTGCTGAACTTCTGCAGTGCTTCATCAACCACAGTAATTATTTTGTGTTGAAAAATGTTGAGAATCCAGGTTACTGTGCTGTCTCCTCTTTCATTGCCCTGACATCCAGGTCATGTTGCTGCAGCCCATGACTATATGAGGAAAAAAGATTACATTCCCTTTCTTGCCATCATTCCTCATCTTCACATGACTCTCTTGCATACCTCCATTTGCCTGCAAAGGAGAAATTTCCTCCCCCTCTTCCTCTAATGGGGAAAGGGTAAGGATGGTTAGGATAGGCTCTTTTCTCATTGTGTGTTCCCGAAAGATGATGCCCATTACCGTATACTCTCCCTAGTCCTCATGTTATACGTGCAGCACTGTTAAGATCTTTACAGAAGTATAGGAATATCATGTTTAAAAAATGACCTATAATTTTGAAACAAAACTGGTGGATATGCATCAAGAACAGCCGGTAATTTTCACTATCTACATTCCCATAATTTTGTCTATAAAGGGTATGGCCGCCTCAGTCTTGAAAAATTGAAAACCTTTAAAAAGGACATCTATGAAAATTGGATACATTTAATAGTTACCATACTGATACTAGTGTCAATCAGCATGAAAACGGATGCTTTAAGGTTACAGATAACATATCTAAGCTATTGTCTTCACTCCTTTGGATTTGATATACACTACTTCCCTTTTATTATTGATAAAACATTCATAGAAGCTGTATGTTTCATTGTACAGAAGTTTCTGCTGCATTTCAAAAATATATACACCATTTTATAAAAATCCACTCTGTAGTCAACTGGAAAAGTTACCGTTCTCTACAAGGGCCCCACACTTTGTGCTGTTGAGCTTTTTGTTCTACCTCTACCTCTACTTGTTGCAATTATAACTTTATAACCAATGAATGTTTCTGATCTCATGCCATCAGTGAATCCTTTCCTAGTTTCCCTCCACTTACCAATTGGTAAACTCTTTGAAGACACGAACTATAGTGCCTAGAACATAAAATTTCACTTTGAAGACAATAGGAAAACAGTGGGCATTTGTTGAATTGAATCCGTAAAAATACCTCTAACTGATTTAATAGTGTTGCATTTTATGAAATGTGAAGCTTTTCATTTGAGAATTAATTTGAAATGGATTTTTACTCTATATGAAGGCAAAGATTGAGGATATATGACAGAAATTTAACATATACACAGTCCTTAAAAGTTATAAGATTATCTCACAAAACTGGTAAACATATAGGGCAAACATTATCTCCATTTTACATGTGGATACACTGAATCTGAGAAAAGTTAAATTAATTTCCAAGATTGATAGTTATGAGTGGAGGAACCTACTTTTTATACTGCAGTCTTTGTTTGTCCATAATATCACTGCGCTGTACGAAAGGCAGTGGGAATCTCTGTATTCTGATCAACTGACATAAATAAATCCTAATAATTACTATACATATTAAACGGTCTTCTAGAAGCCCATTTCAAGGTCATTGAAAGGATATTTCTATTCATCATCTAGGGCTATTCTGAGCCACCAGTCATTTTTACTCTTGCTGTTAACAGGATGGCTCCCAAGAAACTTGATTCATCCTTTATCATTTCAAAAGGAAGCAGCATGCTGATAACAACTATTGTCTTTGGAGGGAGAACAACAGGATGGGCTGGGTGGGACTAGTCATGGTTCTGAAAAACAATGGAAGAAAAGGCTAAGGCCCTGGCGATATGGTGCTCTAATTCCCCAAGGAGACTGAGATTCCTGGGGTGCGCACACAGCTCTATTCATGGGAAGGGCCACCTGGCATTGTGCAGATGCCACTTCCAGGTTCCACCCAAGACTCCCTGTGGGCCAGGGGCTGGAAGAAGAAGAACTCTGTGGCCTCTGGAATACGGCACATCCTAGGAGAGCAAAACGAAAGGAAGGTGTGTCTTGCCTTTTGCCGGATTATAACAAGGGATTCTGAATTCTCAGTGCATACTCATTACAGAGCTTTTCTTGCTCTCAACTTCACAGCAACTGGAGGGCCCTGAGGGAATCTTTATAAAGCTCCTGAGATAGTTGGGCCTTGTCCCTGAGGGGCTAGTCATTTGGGATTAAGGACTCTCTTGAAATGAGAAATTACCTAGAAATACCCTTCCTATGCCTTATTATTTCAGATTATAAACTTGGCGTAGAAATAAGAAACAACAACAAAAACATCAGTCATGTTCCTGAAAAGGTATCAATTAACCCCTGATTTCCAAAGTGTGAGGATAGACTGTCTCTAGTGTGTTAGAACGAGTCAGCTTATAAGTATGACTATTCACTGTGACTATTCACTGTTTTACTTTCCCTTTGAGTTATACTGAAAGGGAATGACAGTAAAGGGAGTAATGCTATTACTTGAACAGGTATAACATTTATTTTCTATATTAAAGGAAGAAGAGAAAGACTTTCATAAGGATCATTTATACACTGCTACTTTAGGATTTAATATTAGTAGTGGTAATTGAGAAAGAGATTTATTTCCCTTCACTTTATTTGAATTTTTTTGTTTAAGAAGCATATTAATACTTTCGATCATGATAACCTACCTTTTCCATCCTACTTTCCTCATCCAAATTTCTGAAATGGGTTTCAATGTGTACACTTCTCTCTTTTGGAATGATGGAGGATGAATTAGGTCTCTTGTGAACAAGCCTGTTAGCAATAATGAGATTCTTCACACCAGAATATCCCTCTGTTGAAAGTAAGCAAAGGTTTAAGAGCTCCTCCATACTTTACACTGCTCTCTCTGAGGTTTGTAGTAGTCTCTAACAGTCTGTTGACTGTAAGCATATTTGTTAGTGCCAAATATTATCATTATGTATGATAGTGATAGAGACAGGAGACAGCCAAGTGTCCCCAGTGAAACCCTGCCTTCAAGCCTAAAACAGCCTGAAGACTGAAAAACCGGACTGCTGGTTCTGGATGAAGCCTGCCCTTTCCCGACTGATGCTGTCTAAATAATGCCGACCTGGGCACTGGGAGGATGGGGAAGAGCCTGAAGAAGTTCGTGTCCGTTTGCAGGAGTGAGGAGCCTGGCCTCTCCTGTTCCTGTGCGGTGACCTGGGATTTCAATATGTGAGGCAGGAAACCTGCCTGCAGGACTCTTTGCTGAAAGTTATTTTTCCTTTTTCCTTTTTGCCTAATAAATTCCACTCCTCACCCTTCCATGTGTCCGCGATCCTAATCTCTCCTATTGGTGTGACGAAAAACTGGTTTTAGCTGAACAAAGGAGAAAGTTCCGCAACGATAGCAGAAAGGGTATTAGACCTAACGTCGGCACCAGGGTTTATCTTGGGCCTCAACTATTATAATGTGGCCCATATCACACTTAGAACCAGTTTTCTCATCTCTAAAATAGAAATAAAGACATGAAACACATGGTGATAATATGTTTGAAATAACTTATATCAATGACATCCCTATTCAAGGATTATTTAAAATGAGTGAAGTCTATTCATAGTTTTCTCCAAGGAAAGAAAAGTACCACTGTAAGAAAACTAAATAAAATCCAGGTTATCCATGACTGATAACAAAATAATCTCCATGTAGAGAGAGGTTACTGCCCTGAGATGCAAGTTCCAAATCACTGTCTCTTGATATTAGTCTTTCCCTGAGGAAAATATGGCTATATACCTATATAGTGGCCTCAAGATAATCCTGCTCAAAATGTTCATATGTGAATACCCTAATCTTTTCATAATTCCTCATGGTATAACTAAAATCAATCTGGAACATTTAACTGAGGCTTTGCTCATTGGAGGTGGAATTTCACAAAACTAGAGAATATTTATGAGATGTTGATTGCTATTTAAGCTCACAGACCTTATCCCATGTTGGTTTCTGTCACGCTTTTGTATGGTGAGTGTTATCCTAACACCATTTAATAATCTATTCCTAATCATAGCCTTGCTTGAAATCCCAAACCAGATTGCTGACATTTTTTGAGCACATAGATCCAACTATTCTGGAAATATAAACATCAGTGATGAGAGCCAATGATTCTCTTGCTTTGATTAAGCATGTTTAAATTATGTTCCTCTCATTTATAGCCAAGTTAGTTTTAACACATGTTTCATCTTTATAGCCTCAGCTGAGCCTGACCCTGAGTCTGTATCTCAGCTGAGGCTGTATCTGTTGAATAAATACCTCCATTATTAATCATACTACTATTTCATACACTTGAAAATTGACATGCTTTTTCTTTCTGTGGCAAAATTTACAGAAGAAATGGGTACAGAAAACTTTTTCTTGGTTTGTTGCTCCATTCACTAAAAAATGTTTCCAAAATAAGGGCCAAAAGTAGGATGAAGTAAGTTTTTGTCATTATTTATTAGCTATAAATTCATCACAAAATTGACTCTTACATATCATTAGAAATATTTCAAATCATATAGAAATCATATTATTTAAAATATTAAGTGTTAAATTATATTTAACAATTGCAGGATATTCAATACAAGAATTAAAACTGGATGTCTGGTTATCTCTATAGAACAAAATATATAGATAAAAATATGAAAAATAGGTTGAGAAACATACTCACACTATATGTTTGTAGCTTGAAAACCAATTCTATTTGGTTTAGTGAAATATAAAGAAAAAATCAGAATTTAATATTTAATCTTCTGTGAATCTTTTGGTAAACTGAAACACAGGTAAAATTATATACCCTGACCTTACAAGCAAGATGTAATATTTATCAAAAACTTATCACTGGATGTATTAACGCTATACTTTTCTCCACATCTGTACTACAGGTAGTTGTTAAATCCATTTGTCATACTTTCTTTAAAAAGTCATTTTCTTGAATTAAGTCAAACAGACAATTTCTTCCATTAATTCACATTGTTCCTTTTCCTCAGATTTTTCAAAATTAGAGGTTAGCATCACTGAAGTCTTGAATAGTCTCATTTTTTAACATCACCTTCATAGCTGAAGTTTAACAACATCCTTTTTTTCCAGATACTAGTGAGATACAAGTATGATTTATCTTTCAGATGGTCAGAGGACATTGGAAAATTTAACAAATTTAAAAAATCGATACTGGATTCTAATTTTTATGTGTGGCTAGTTAAGAGAGTAGTGTATCCAGCAGGCACTGGACTCTAAGCCACTTAACATTTGAAAGCCTCATTAATGTACCCTAGAGAAGGCAAAGAACCATTAAGCCCTAAATGCTGAAGACATTAGTCTGACCATAGATATCATAGAAAGAAATGCAAATACACAGGATTATGGTTACAAACCAGGAGAAGAAAATCTACTATTAGGGAATGTTAAGCATAATATAAAAATAGTTATCACAATCACAAAAGACTTCATTTCTATTGCCCACTATCGCTTAAAATATGAACTGCGGTTTACTAGAGAGACATGGTGAAGCCATACAAGTAAAACATACACTCAGGTGAAAGAAATGTTTAATTTTCAAACATGAACAAAATAATTTCCTATACATAATTTAAATGCATATTAAATATTTATAGACATGATTTCAAAAACATGTGGTAATTGTCTTCCATAATATCATCCAGGATATAAGCCAGGAAAACTTATCACATTTTATCCCAAATGTTCTGTAATATCTTTAAACTGGGCCAAAATTAAGTTTCACTTAAAAGCTATCAAAAGCTATGACATTTTGTGTGGTTTTGTTTTATATACCAAATGCATTGTGCTAAGCCTGGGTGTATCCTCATGGTACTTAACACATGATAAGGCACACAAGGAATGCAAAATAAATATTTGTTAACTGATACATTTCCTTTTACAGCTTGATTATTAGACTTTCAAAATTAGTTCTATTACTTTCTCAATTCCTAGTGTACTAAAGTACAGTAATTCCAATTCTTAAATCTCTTATTCTAAAAAGAGACAAATTTCACCAACCAGGGGCACAGACACCAGAATGCAAAAGGCACAGTCATTTATTTTATTTTATTTTTTAGAAAATGGAATGTGTTCTACTTATTAAAGTACTCCAGAGAGTAATATTAATTACTATATTGGATTTTCTTCATAAATTATTTTTAAAAGTGGGTGGTAACAAAACTTTATAACAGACTTTTGCTTGCATCACCAAAATAAAGCAACAAGCAAACAGCAACAACAATGAAAGGCAGGTCTTTGTTACAAAGAATCCTAACCAACACACTTGACCTATGAGATATTGATTGTGCAAGATGACTTATTGAGATGTGGAAAAGAGAAAAATGAAAACAGGTTTCAACATGAAGGATTTCATCATTAATTGAAGTTTGTCTAAAAAACATAGGTGCACACACAAGATGTGCAAATTATTCTGGCAATGATAGGGGTTTTGAGAGATGGGAAAGAAAAAAACTAGCACAAGCACTAAAAATATATGGTTTCAAATTTAGAAATATGAAGTCCTTGATAGCAATATTTATATTCAATCTATCCACACTTATTTAAAAATTAATATGCATCTATTTTTAGATGCAAACTATTCTCACATAGTTAGACTGAGTTAACTGCAAAATGGGCTCTAGAAAAAGAGTACTGTGATCAGAGCAATGATTTCCAATGTTAACTTCAAACGACTTATATTTTTGAATTTTATTAATTGTACGTAAAGTTTACCCTACATAATATTCGCAGTGCCTATCCAAAGACTTCTCTTTAGTTTCTTCAATGACCTGAAATTGCCATGTTGGAGTAAATCTGATAGGACCTAGCCTCAATTCATAGAATATTAGTGATTATCTAGTCCAACTTCTGTATTCCACAGCTGGGAAACTGAACCTTCACAAAAGGGAAGTCATTTTCTCAAAGTCATAACAGATGAGTAGGTCTAAGTCTCATGATGGTGGTCACAGTGCCTAAATTGCTTGTGTTTTATCACTATCACACAGCATAGTGCCTGGTACAAAGTAGGCATTAGGTATTCTACAGATATCTTGGGTGGACTGATCAATGAAAAAATAAATATGTGAATGAATGAATGAATGAATGAGACAATGGCTGAGCTAGGTTAGTCTATTTTCAGCAATAAGAGTTTGTCAGTATCTGGGTAGTCGCAGACGATGACAAGATTTGTTACCACAGTCCCTCATAATGCTCTTCTTGGAGTCATGTTGGTTAAAGAAACAATGCTGGGCACATATAAAAGCTGATACATCATGAGGCATTTAAAACTAATTTAAATTCTTTGTAATTTTAAAGTTTATCTGTGATATTGATTGTTAGTGAAGTTACAGTTGTTTTGAGACTTTGTCAATGCCACCATGGGGCACTGAACTTTTCGAACTGCCATGAACATAACAGTACACACATCCATATTATGTCTTCAGTAGTAGTGGTGATGGGCAAAGACACTTGCTCTACCCCACCCTCAGCTATTTGAACATGCAGTAGTAAGTACTTGAAGCAAAAATAGGGCTCATTCTAAAGGCAGTTTTCAGAAATGACAAAGGGAGAAAAGTAAAAGGGCTGTGAATATTTCAACTACTTAAAAGAGGAAAATCTGTTAAACTGGTTATAATTGGAAAAATGTATCTAAGTCTTAAAGGAATATAGAAGCAAATGGAAAATACCTCTTCAAGTATAGGGCAAAGGGAGGATGTCAATAGCAGGTATTGGTGTGTAAACAAGTCAAATTTAGGTGAAAGAAGCACAGACATGTTTCATTATGGATTCTTGGAAGCCATTCCCTGCAGATTTAAGTGGGTAATTGAGAGTGACATTTAAAGTGGCAGGAGACAGTCTAAGCAATAGCTTCTGTATTCCACATAGTCAAATTCAAGTGCAAGAGAGGTCTTTGTAAACAGTTCATGGCAGTGCTTTGTGATAAAAAAGAGGGGTCACTAAGACTGCTTAGGGACCCAGGTAAACTTCCAGCCTCCCTCCTCATCTCGACGCACAAATGCTTGTCCCTGGTGGAAGGAATGAGTTTTCACATTACAATGAGGGCTCAGGGATGTGGAAAATGCCATCTCTGTCTTGTTGGGTGACACATTAGCAGTATAGTAAGGAAGAGTTTTCAGCCCCACTGGGGGATTTGAAAGTTGAGAAAGGCTGTGGAAATCTTCTCCATGAGTGGCAGTGCTGTGCAGGGGGGTTGTTCTGTCACCTCTATAGTCAATTGGCATATCCTCTCTGGGGACATTTTTATAATCAACTGCATCATCCGGAAATTGGGAAAATGTGCTGGTGACTCTTCTGGGATGAGATGCGAGGGCACTGTAGTTAGCTGGTAAGGTGTCATCGATAGTGTCAAGGTCTTTTAACCCAAGTGTTTGAAGGACCCAGGGATCCACAGGGGGCCCAACTTGTTCTTCACAGTTAGCAAATTCACTAGAGAGGTTTCTTTTGGCATTTTTGGGATGGGGAATCTCAGCAGGAGAGTATCTTTGTTCTTTGGATTTTCTCTTCCCCTTCCTGAATTTTCCACAGGCTTTGGAGAACTCATCAGATGAGAGCAATTTCTAGGGAAGTGATATTTGAAAGTTACACTTTTTTTCATATATTTACTAGTTAACTAAATTATTTCGAAAAAAATGATTAAGTTTGTCTTCACACACAAGTAAGATGGATTGGATTAGCTTGTTTGTAAAGTAAAATCTGTGATGACAAATTACTGCCTATAAACTCTAAATCATATTTTTTGCTCAGTTTTCTTAAATGTTGAAAGGACCAGATGATATTTTTAAGATTTCAGCACAGGCAAGTTATTATTATAACAATAATAGCACTTTCACTTATTAAGTTATCATTTATAAATAAACAATCATTTTTAAAATAAATACTATAAATGATATTTATATTTATTTATAAATACTATAAATAACATTTATATTTATTTATAAATATTATAAATTATATTTATATCTATTTATATTATTTATAAATTTATATAAGTAAATATTTATAAATTTATATGAATAATATTTATATTTATTTATAAATATTATTTATAAATAATATATTTATCATTTACAAATAAACTATCACTGACTATAATTTATAAATCACTGATTATATGTATTATCTCATTGGATATAGATGTTATTAAAATCTTCATTAATGAGGAAACTAAGGCACAGATATATTAATGGCTTGCTGAGAATGATTTAGCTTGGACATAAACCTAAGTCACCCCAATCTAGACAGATCCTCTGATTAAACACTATACAACACTGCTTCTTCTTATTTCATTAACTTTCAAAGCACTTCTGAGATATTATATTATTCTAAATCTTGGAAGATTATTAAGAGCAACAGATCAAACTGCCTAGTTATTATCACTTAATAATATAATAAGTGTCCTTTTATGGAATGGTGGCTGGAGTTAGGAGCCCAGGCAAATAACAAAGATGTATTCTCTTTTTAACAAAGGCAACTGAATTGTAAAGAAATCAAATCTAGTGTCTTCTGTTCTCCGAACTGCTCTATTTAGTAACAGTAGCAAGAAGCATCATCAATTTAGACCAAATAATATCAAATAATGTAGCTTGTCTAGAAGTACAGAAGAGATTGATGATGAAAGCATTAATGATAACATAATGGCAAATAGATAATAAAAAATTGAAAGGCAAAGAACTGAGCATGAACAGAAAAAGACTATAGGCAAGTTATTTATCCTTGAGTTAGAAATAGCTCATTTTAAAAGTGGAGAAAAAAATGTGAATTAAACGATAAGGTAATTGTATACGCCTAATGTAATTTGTAAATGCCAAATCAAGAGATTTGGACTCCGGTAATATTCACAGCATTTTAGATCTAGCAGAATTTTTAAAGGACATTTTAGACCATCCATTACAGATGAAGTGAAGTGAGGATCTAAGTAAGAATGATTTGCCTAAAGTCAAACAGATTATTAAAAGAACTGAGTGTCTTTTAGATCTGCTTCCCACACCAGTATTCCATCCATCTAATTCTGCCTTTTGATTAACCCTGATTGTCTCAGCAACCCCCACCCCTGACTAGCATTTGATTTTTAAGCAACTTCTTTTGTAATATATGACTGACACCTGCAATCTAGGTACTTCAGAGAAATGATAGATAAAAATTCTTGTGAAAGAGCCATATTTCCTTAAGAAAAACCATCCATCTCATAAATGCATATCAAGATACCCTGTTTAATCAAGGAGTTTGACATAAATCATTTCCTTTCTCAAATCACTGCTTTGTTCTTATAAAGTAGATACACACATACCTTGGCCTTTTCTTCAAGACATTTAACCAAAGCAGAATTCAGGTATTGTCTGAGGTGATTATTCTCTTCATGTAACCTAGCGAGTTCTTCTTCCTTCTGCACCAGGGTATCTTGCAGCTACAAAAAGCAGACAGTGGTGAAGGCTGCTCCACTGTACTGACTCTGTAACCTTATAGTAATGCCACTGCTCCTTGACTTGACTAGTGTTTGTTGTGTGAGCACGAGCACGGGGAGCCCTCATCCTGAGAGGCCTAAATTAAATCTACGTTCCCCTAACGCCCAGTTGTTCAGCTTTGTGCTCTGAATTCTCATTCATTGCAAAGCGTTTGGAGAGATTATAATACTTTTAAAATTGTAATCACAAGGGAATCAGGTAGATATGAAGGAAAATGAGCTGCAGGCAACTGTTTAAATATAGAAAATGATGTTTAGGAAGATGTGGCTGGACTCCTTCCTTGCACTTTTAAATAAATAAATAAATATAGAGGTGGGTCGGCTTTTTTCATCCTCAAACTGCCCTGTCTGTATGTCCACAAGATTAAATTAAATATAGAAAATGATGCCTTGCATATTTAAATAAATAAATAAATATAGAGGTGGGTCGGCTTTTTTCATCCTCAAACTGCCCTGTCTGTATGTCCACAAGATTAAATTAAATATAGAAAATGATGCCTTGCATATTTAAATAAATAAATAAATACCAGAGGTGGGTTGGCTTCTTTCAGCCTCAGATTGATCTGTCTGTATGTCCACTAGATTAAATTAAATATCGAAAATGATGTTTAGGAAGATTTTGCTGGACTCCTCCCTTGCATGTTTAAATAAACAAATAAATAAAAACAGAGGTGGGTCGGCTTCTTTTAGCCTCAGATAGATCTATCTGTATGTCCACGAGATTAAATTACCCTTCGGGGCAAAACTAACACAGCATGAAAAAAGCAATCTTAGGAAAATATTTTATAATCATTCTCTTCTCCAAGTATTAGCGATGTTATGGTTTAAAAATACTGTCACACTTATTATATCATTTGATCTTTTCAAATTCCCTCTGAGACAGGCAGCACAAGGATTACAATTCCATAAATGAGGAAAAGGCAAAGGATTCAAGGTCATATGGCTAAAATGTGTAAAGTGGGAGCTTGACTGCAGGCCTTTCTAGAGTGTCTTGGTGGTTTTTCTTTTCTCTGACATTGATCATCTAACTTTGATCTCTCTGTGGACACACAGTCATTTTAGTTCTAAACTGAGTCAGCATGAATTTCAAAAGGGAAAAGAAGCAAGATATTAACGGTGGGGAACGGATCACGCAGAACACGACCAGTCTCAACGCTCTGACTTACACATACCTGCTTGTTTCTGTAGAGCTGAGAGGAAAGCTGAGCCTCTTCCCATGAGCACAAGTCCGGAAGAGAAAAATTTGAGTCACTGAATGAATCTGTGAAAATACAAATGGATAACTGAGAAAATAGTCTTGTAGTTTCTGTGTAATAAAGAAACTTATCAAATCAAATCAGAAAGTTTAGTAGGTTCAATTATTTTTCTTAAACAGCTATTGCTGCCATACAGGAAAACAAGACATTAAAAGTTTTTTAGAAAAGGCAAGCAAGCTGAGAGAAAAAAATATTTATACACTGGATCACATAGCAGTTAAAGATGTAAATTTTTATAAGCAGGAAGGGGTCACATTCTTGCCTAATATATGTATTCCTGCTGGATAAATTAATAAAGACTGTCCAGTCTTTGTCATTAATTTATGCACATATTACTGATCTCCCCCCAAACTCGGCATAACATTGCAATTCCATTATGTTTTTCTAGTTTTTATCTTGCTTTCTAAGCTTGAGCACTTGATAATATATTGTTTGGCTATATAATTAAATTCTAATCTGTAATGCTACTAGTTTCTCTGCCTGTCTGCCTGCCTGTTTTAATCTAACGGACTGTATTTATTTGGAATTTTATGTGGTAGCACTTTCTACTTTAAAACTATTTGGACCTTGCTTCTTTGAAGATCTTAATGAAAATCTCAAAACTGTGCCCAGACCTTATCTGTTTCAACTATTTTAATCTGTATATTTTATAAATGTTTTTTTTCAGAGTGGCTTTTCCCCCCATATTTGACAGTTAGCTCTATCTATCAATAAAAAACTATGGGCATACTAACCGGGTTTACTTTTACTTTCTTTTCTTCATCTAGTACAGTTTTGACTCTTGCCCTTCTCTGGTTATACTGTGGATACTGAAATATTTTTGATTAAAGTGAAATGATAAGTAAGGAGATAGGAATAAAACGGCATAAGTAGTTTGGGTTCACACTCTTGGGCATTTTGTTTTTACTGTTGCTTGTAGTGGAAAGTTAATACTCAACAACATCCTCTGTGACATTTAAGCGTGCTTTTAATTTTTTGAGTTCCTTTGTTTGTGTCTTTTTAAAAAATAAAACGAATCATGTGGCAGAACCAATGGTATGGATATTTAATTCTAGGGTGTCTGAGAATTATTTAAGAAACCGGAGTGTTTAACACAGACATTTCTTTAATACTTATAAATATTGCTCGCATGCCACAGATCAAAATTAATATGTCATTTTATGTCAATGCTATACTTCTCTCCAAAGTTGAAGCTTTTTGTGTGTGTAAAAGGGAATCCTTTTTCCACTTCTAACACACTATCCATGGAACTTCCTCTATGAAATAAAAATTAAGCTAGTATTCCTTGCTTTTCTCTCAAACTCAGGGAAACTTTACTGAATTCCAAAAGAAGTGTTCCAACTGGTATCCTCATTCCAAAGACATTCTGCTGGTGTGTTGTTTAGAAAACTTTGATCCAGACTCACACTCCCACAGTGAGATAGGACTCTCCAAGAACTATAAAGTGTAGGGAGAAATACATGCTATCCAGTGGGCAAGGTAAAGAATCCCATTTTCACCATTTGGCAAGTGTAAAACAGCAGGCTTTCTGACTGTAAAAATCAGGAGTCCTTGGGTTTACTTAACTTTTCCATATCGTCCCTTATTCTAGAGTCCTAGCCCATGATGCTCTGTAGCCACGGGTATGGAAAAGAGCTCCAGATCTGTCAGGGAAGCAGAAGAGCAGAACTTACCCTGTGCCTGCGGTGCTTGTTGGAGCTCTCTGTTGTCCAGGAGACCAGCAGCCCAGAAAGAGACCCAAGTCTCCGTGGAAACGTCAACACTAGATTCTGACGTTGTAGTGGAATACGGGCAATTATAGCTCTGGCCTCCTACAAAGTACTGGTCTTGGCAAGGCAGAATGGTGTTCTGTGAAATTCAGAATGCGGGGAGTGCAGGGTCCCAGGAGATGGGGTGATGGAGATTTAAAAGGGGGAAAGGGTGGGAGAAGTACCGAAATTATATGCAGTGAAATATAAAGAAAAAAAATCAGAAAAGGTGTTAAGTATAGATCCATATTAATTTTGGGGTGGTCGAATTACAATTACTAAAAGGGAATGAGTTTCTTGGTTTACCCAGAATTTCCCTTAAGCCCTTTGATCAAAAGAGCAGACTAGCATTGAATGGGTAAAATTTGTACATATCCAGAAGGATTCTCTGTTGCAACGTCCAGCTCATCTAATAGTCTACCCAAGATCTAAATAAAGGGAATTCTACTTAATGATGCAAAAACATAAGAACTATTTGGTTCTTTCTAGCAAATACCTTAATTATATTTCTAAAACTCCTGAAGGACAAAGAACGCAGAATGCTAAAGCTGAAATGGATATGACATAATATAGACTAACCTCTTCATTTTTGTTTCTGAATCATACTTGCCTCATTCCTTCCTTTCTCTTCCCTCTGACCTAACATGCTGCTGGCTCAGTCTATGTATGTATGTATGTATGTATGTATCTATCTATCTATCTATCTATCTATCTATCTATCTATCTATCTATCTATCTATCTATCTATCTATCTATCTCTGTCCCGGAGATAATTAAAACATTTTGCTCCCAATACTAGGCACAGGAGCATAAAGTCACTCCAAGTAAACATATAATCAAAGCTGAAAGAAGTTTGTTAGCAAAGACAGCAAGCTCTAGTTCTGTCCATCACTAGGGCCCATGCTCCTCCAAAGTTATCTCGTCACTAACTGGCATGTATTCTCCACTGTGTTCTGATCCAGTGAACACTCTCCTGCCCTCCACTTCTTGAACCTCAGACACACAGTCTTTCCAAATGTCCAGGCAGGGGCAGGTATGCAGCCTTCCTGGGTTAATTGGTACAACACCAAATTTAAATTATCTGTCAATGCTTAATCAGGTAAAAACCATTCATTTTAGCAGAGCCCAGCTTTGGAAAAACTCTTTTTGACTGCTACAGAGCTTCTCTGGGCATTAACGTAAACAGAGAGAAAACAAATAAGAAGAAGAAAGAGAAAAAAAAGTTAAGTCAATTCAATCACACGTTGTTAATGTTCTCAGTAATTTAAGTTTTGAAAAATTCCAGTTCTGAAGCAAGTCCAGCTTGGGCAGTGCAGACCAAAGAAATTCAGCCAAAAGTTTATCAAGTGCAATTTTCTTTTATTATAAAAGTGTGTTTGCAGACTCCTTCCCTGAGATTTTTTTTTTTTTAAATCAGAGCTAAGCTATTATGCAATTGATACCTGAGAAGAAAACAAACCCCAAATATCCCTAGACAAGTTCATGTCCAAGTGTTTGCAAATATATGCATAATCGAGAGGAAGAGGTGGAAATGAAAAGAGAGTGCAGGGGGAGGGGGAAGTTGGGGAGAAAGTAAGGAAAGTAATAATAACAGAGGGAGGGAGAGAGAAGAGAGGAGAGAGAGAGGAGAGGGAGAGAGGGCGAGAGAGAGGGCAAGAGAGAGAGAGAGAGAGAGAGAGAGAGAGAGAAAGCAGATAGAGGATACGAAAAGAGAGGGCAGCAGAGAGGATCTGTTTTAATTGGTGGGTAGCAGAGAAATCTTGCTCCCAAGATGGAATAAATTCTAAACGCAAAGCTCATTAACTTCCAGAGACCCAAGTTTGCCAGCGGACTAGCTAACGCCAGTTCCTCACTTACCATCTTGCAGTGGAAGAAAGCGCTGCAGAAACTGAGCCCACTCAAGTTTTCAGGAAAACCAGTGGGAGCTTTAAATGAGACTGAGGGGAGGAGCTAGGAGAGGCGAGTTCTAATCTGCGGGAGCTCCCGGTGACGCCCAGAGCTCCCGGCGAGCGCCGCTCTCTGATTTGGTGAGAGGCTGTCAAACTGGTGACGTGAGCCAGGAGTCACCCAGCAGAGGACAAAGTCACTCACGCTCTGGGCGACCACCGCGCCGGGACCAGGGACCTGCCGAGCTGGCCACCGGCCGTGGGGCAAAGGCAGGACCTCCGG
>NW_012102299.1:3464272-3466817 GCF_000951045.1 Mandrillus leucophaeus | reverse complement strand
GATATATATCCATTCTGGAATGTAAGCTTCACTAGAATAACAATTCCTGTTTATTTTGTTCCCTGCTGTCTCCAAAATACCAGGAGCACTTTCTCACCTGTAATAAGTGCTCAACAAAGATTTGTAAAAATAATTAAGCTACAAATTTATTGTCGTTTTGTATTGTACCTTTCTTCACATTCTAATAAATGATTATAATTAAGAACACTTGGTGTATGTTAATATCTTTCAATTAAAGAATTTGATTTCCTCTTTTACCTTTTATTCTCACAGTTCCTATTGTGTTATATCGAGAGGAGAAAGAGGAGTAGCACCGTCTTTAAAACCACTTAGCCACCACTAATAGCCAACTTTTATTTCAACTTCCTGATATAATAGATACAAAGCAATTTACATTAACCCTGGGAGGTAAGTACTCTTATTGTCTGGTTTAACAGGTTGACCGATGAAGCACTAACATTAAGACATTTCACCAATGATTATACAATTAAGAAGTATCAGACGTGGGATTCGAACCCAAACTGGCTGAAGCATCCATGCTCCTAGCTCCATGCATGTGGTGTCTGACGTACCTTGGCTTATGTCCACTGCACATTATAGACATTTATGTAATGGTTATTGTTATGGGTGGGTTGTTTCCCCAAATTCATATGTGGAATCCCTAACCCCAAAGTTACTGTAAATGGAGGTAAGGCCTTTAAAGAGGTAATTAAGTCTAAATAAAGTCATACGTGAGACCCTAACACAGTAAGACTGGTGCCCTTATAAGGGACACCAGGGGTGGCACACACAAAGTCAAGGCCATGTGGGGGAACAGTGGGAAGGCACCCGTCCATCTCTAAGCCAAGAGGAGAAGCCTCAGGGGAAACCAACAACCCTGCCAATGCCGTGCTCTTGAAATTTCGGCCTCCAGAATAGTTTTTCCCAAAATAAATTCTTGTTCAAGCTATCCCGTCTATGGTATTTTGTTATGGTAAGCCCAGCAAACTAACTCCAGACAAGGAGGAGGAATTGAGAACACTTCTGATCCTGTTCTGCACAGCTCTTTCTCTACAATAGTTTCGACTGTTATTTATTTTTCCTTGAACTATGCTTATGACCCACAGCACTTAGCAAGGTGGTTAGCACACAGCAGATACTTAAGTGCTCTGTGTCCAAATTTAAGAAAAGAATAGATGATGAAGAGGAAGAAGGTGCCAGACTTGTTTGGGCCCTTTCCTCTTGTTCCAATACTGTTTATTTGCAAGGTTTTCTTTTTTTTTGTTTTTTTGACGAAGTCTCGCTCTGTCCTCTCTCACCAGGCTGGAGTGCAGTGGCACGATCTCAGCTCACTGCAACCTCCGCCTCCCAGGCTCAAGCGATTCTCCTATTCGTAAGCATTTTTTAAGTGAACAGTACCAGGTTTGGGTGTCACCGCCTGGAAAATAGGTGAACCGGCCTATTCTACATGGACCCATTTCAGAGAGTGACGTGAGTGAGTGGGCCCCTCTCTGCCCTCACTGCATATTGGGCAAGATGCACTGGCAGTACCACCCTGACATCAGAAGAGGAAACTGATCAAAACCCACTTGAGTTGTAAGAATCAGCGATTTTGTTCAGGGCAAAGAACTCATGTTTGTAGTTCTCCCAACACAGAGTCTGTCTGGCAAAACCCCAGTTAGTTTTGTAATGAGCACCAGGAGCAGAAAAAGGAGGATCCAGTTGTTTTACTTTTTTAGAAGCTGTCACAAATCAGGCATGAGCCTCTGAGAGATATGATTTCTTGGGCCTGAAAATGATACAAAATGGGCAATTGAGCAAACACAGTATGAAAACAAAAACCATAGGCTTTTGATCCAAATATACCTGGATTCCAATTTCTTCTCTACTCTCTGAAATTGAATCACCTGGAATTATATTAGCAAAGACCCTAAATCCTCAGTTAACTCATCTGGCAAATTAGGAATGCAATACATACCTGAAAGCTTTATTAAAAAGCTTACCACTAATGCTTATAAAATTACTGTTTTACTGCCTAAATTATGTGTTCATTATAGTAGCTATTCTTACTATTAGATATAGGGAATTCTGCCTTTGATTATATGCATGCTGCCGTGCTTTTTTGTTGTTGTTTTTAAAAGTAACTATAAATGAAAGGTACATTTGTAAAATAAGGTTGTTTTTGTTTGTTTGTTTGTTTGTTTGTTTTTTAGGGCTAGACATAGTTTTCAAGAGTCTTTGATTACCTTTAAGCACACAAGTGTTTTACAAATCATTAACTACCTTGGCTTAGTAGAAGTGGGAGTATAGATAGTGATTCAGAAACCCTGAAGTTAAACAGTGAAGAAGTGTTAACAACTGAACATAAATCAGAAGACAAACCTTCCTTAAAACCATAACAGATGGAAAATGTTTTAAATTCTGAAAGTTTGATTTATGTACATCTTTTTACTTAAGATCTACTGCTTAAGTATAAGCCTTATTATTATTGTTGGTTTGACAATTTTTTTTGAAAAGTGCATCAAGTAAACAATAATGTGAAATCTTTTGGCAGTTTTGTTTTCAT